>NC_079969.1:10252464-10562464 GCF_029852145.1 Microplitis mediator | reverse complement strand
TTAATCTTTCAATGGTTTATTTATCCTGGTATTGTTTGTAAATTTTTTTTAATGCATTTTGTTCAGAACTTTTATCCAGAGTTGGACAAATTATTTTTCTTTTAATTTAAAAAGATAAATTCATCTAATAACTTTTATTTACTTATCAGATGTCTAAATTAATTTATTTAAGTGGCAGTTAATGATAATTAGAACAGATATAAAATATAGCAATATAATTATTGATGGTGGTTAAAGAGCGCACTATTTAATTTCTTTACTTTTACTTTAATGGAAACCTATCAGCGAAAGTATAAATAATTTTATTATTCTGTGGAAAAAAAAATAATAATAATGATAGATTAAGATGAAATAAAAATATGATATTTTGTCGATTTTCAGCGACAAATGTAACAATTGATGATTAATAGATTTTAGCGGTATTTTTATTGCTTATATATTTTCCCAGGATATATGTCTATTGATTTCTATTAAATATTTATTTTATATTCTTTATGCACTGAATGATTTTTTAAAAAAGTATATCTATCACCAGTATCCGGCTTTATTTCCTGTCTTTTAGTTAATTGTAATCAACTTTCAGATAGAAGAGGTTTATAAATTATTTATCGGTTATGGGAAAATTTATAAATTAATATTGCACACCTCAAGCGCGAAAGCGCTGAGGGTGCTTTATGATCGCTCTAAATTTTTTGACTCATTCACTCACATTAAATTATCTCTAGATTTTTTTGATTACACTAAAGTGGGTCAAATTTTATACCAACACAAAGACAATTTATTAAAGAAATTTCGACCTAATATTAAGTCAATTAATTATTCCACTAATTAAATATAAATTATTTTAATCCCAGTGACACGAGTTGTCAATTGTCGTGTATAAAACTTAGTAAACCAAATAACTCTCGATAGACACAATTAATCGACCTAACTTTTTTTTTTTTATCTTTGTATTTTTGATCACAAGAACCCAATTGAAAATTAATGTCTAAATCCTTTTAGTTTAATTGTAATTATTGAAATCGTAAAACTGATGTTTCACGAAAAATTTAGCTGCCATTTCTAGTAGATTTCATGAAAATCTAACTTTTGTATTTGTCCTCATGATGGAATTTTCGAAAAATTTTGCTACCTCTAAACTCAGCTGAACGAGCTGAGTCGGGAAATACATTTGGTTCAAAAATTTATATATGTATATTTTACCATTCATTTAATGAAATTTTCCTATTGCATTAGTTCTCCTACTTCTTCGTAAATTCATGGAGCTACTCAAACTTATATTATTCCAGTGTGACACTTATAAAATCCAAACATCTCAATTCAGTGGGTATTTCCAATTTTGTTTTATCGACAGTGTATAAATGATATGATACATCAATAACAAGATTAACATTAGTTATTATGATAGTATTCTCTATATCTACTCGTCGTTTGATATTCTAATAGGCTTTTTATTTCAAATATTAGTACTGATTTCAAGTATGACACTTTGATATATCACAATCAAATTTTAATCTTCGATTATTTTATTAGTGGATTTTATTGAAAGCAAATAATGCCTTTGTCCTTACGGTAGAATTTTCGAGAAATAAAACCATAATCTATCATAATTCTTAGAATAGGATCCGAAATACCATTGGTCCGATAGTTTTAATACATGCATAGGTATCTTTAAATAACGTCAAATCAAAACATATAGTGCGTTATCATCAAAAATTCTTCCGAAGCTCATTTAGTTAGCTTCAATTTTTGGCATTATACTTAAAATTTTTTGATTTTTTTTGATTCATCATCTTGAGAATTTTTTAGAAAATGTCAAAAAAAATTTTGTTCCGTTATTAACTTTTATTTGAAAGGTGAAAAAAATCAAATAATGAGAAATCTACTTCCATTTCGGCTGCCGAATGACCTTTTTTTATTTTCACTATTGTTATTATTACAAAAGTAAATTCTTTTTTAGAAAACAATAATTAGAAAAAATTTTAATAAAAAAAAAAAAAATTTAACTGGAATTAAGAAATAAAAAAATCAAATTAATAATTTAAAAGTTGAATATAAATTCATAATAAAAAAAAAATATTAAAGTAATGATTAAAAATAAAATGAGCGATTGAGGTGTGCGATTTTGGATTTTCCAACATTTTTTTTTTTATTTTACGATTATATTATTTCAATAGAGATGTGATATTGAGAACAATTTTTATTGTTGTGGGCATAAACGTGTGTTTAAAGATAAAAAGTTTGTGCAGACAATGTGACAGACAAATCAATGGTATAGGCGCCATGTGAAAACAATTTAAGATTATAAATTTAATTATTATATTGAGAATAATTAACATTTTTTTAAATATTTTAAGTTTATTAGTTTAGTTTAGTTTAGTTTATTAATTATGCCAAGGCTAATGCCAAATGGCAAAGAGAAAAATATACATATGAATTTTTACATTATTGTGCAGTTTAAACTACATACATTTGAAGTATTCATAAAAAATACTTAACAATAGATAATGATGAATTTATATAAAATTATAATGAATATGAGAAATTTAATTTATAACGAATTAATTTATAAAGAATTAACTGATAAATTTAAGAGTCATCAAAATAACGGTAAAAAGCAAACAAAAAAGAAAAAAAAGGAGATTGAAATCAAGAAGAATCTACATCGTGTAAGTTCACTAAGAACTTAAAGACTAACAATAAAAAACAAGAGAATTGACTAAGAGTTTAGGATTAAACATTAAGATTAAATAAATAATCAAACATCTTGTTTTAAAAAACTTCCAAGCTAGACGAATTTATAATATCCTCCGGTAATTCTTCCCATAGTCGTATCGCTGTAGCAACGAAGGAAGATTCATATTGAGTTGTACTGAAATTCGGATATTTAAAGAGGATATTATTTTTCTTGGCTGCTAGTCTCTCAGAGCGTCTTACAGTAAGGCCATCTTGAAATAATTCGCTCAAATTATAAGGTTTACCAATTTCTAGTAATTTATAA
This sequence comes from Microplitis mediator, assembly GCF_029852145.1. Taxonomy (NCBI): domain Eukaryota; kingdom Metazoa; phylum Arthropoda; class Insecta; order Hymenoptera; family Braconidae; genus Microplitis; species Microplitis mediator. The sequence goes on along the minus strand of NC_079969.1, from coordinate 10,559,463 downwards.
AAATAACAAGAGGTATAATAAATACGACGACTCTTTATTGATAGCCTTTATTACTAAAATTTTTGATAAATAAAAACAAGTCAGTTAAATGAATGATTATTTACTCGATTATTTTTCATAAAGGGGGTGAGTAAAATAATGTAATATATTTAATGAGAGGTAAAAGCAGATGATGATTAAACTGGTGAAGAACAAACCAAATGAGCAATACGTTCGTAAAGATCGCAACCGACTAGTCACTCGTGAAGCGTCAAACACGAAAGTTATTTACTATTTGTTCTATAAATCGATAATAAATAAATAATTATTTTAACAACAACAACAACTATTATTATTGTTATTTTTGTGATTAAAGGAATGACGGTTTTATTGATCTGTTTAATTGACAAAATGGTTTTTATAATCTATACTACGTATGAGTAATTCCATGTGGATTAATAATGCTAGATCGCATTATTGTATATGCGCACTGTAACTATACATAAATTGAATAGAATCTAATTCTCAAAGATGTTAATATTACAAATACGGTTTTGCCCCGAATATACTTGCTGGGCTCATCAGCAAAATTGATGCAAGTATTTTCTACTCTAGACCGTTTAAATGATGTTAATGAAATTGACGGTGAATTCTTCATACCACGATGTTAAAGCAAGTATTCCAAGCTTGCTCTCATAATTTGGAAAAATTCTATCAAATTTATAAAGCCTCGTAATAATATTAACATTTTTGATAATTAGATTCTATTCAATTAATGTGTGGTATCACAGTGGGCATATAAAATAATACAATTCAGCATTATTAGTCCACATGTAATCACCCATACGCAGTTTAGATTATAGAAAATAATTTGGCAATTGAGCAGATCGGTAAAGCCGTCATTCCTTTAGTCACAAATATAAAAAAGTCTGTTCGTTAAATAGATTTACAATCAAAAATTATTATTATTATTATTATTATGTTTAAATATAAAGTAAACTGATGGATGAATTGGATCATTATTTTTTCGTTGGAGTATCTAGGTCAGTGAATAGTTTTAATACTGTCGATCCAGCAGAATCTCTCTAAGCAGCGTCTCCAATCTCAGTCTCGAGTTCTCTCAAACTCAGACATCGTTCCCTGTAGTTCTTGATCTACTATTCGCTATATCTGTCTTTACTTCCTATTGAAGGCATCGTCTTCAGGTATGCCTGGAAGGTAATGCTCAAAGGCGTCATGCAGCTCATCCTACGTGAGTTACTTGAGATTCAACAGATTGGTCGTTTCTGCTTGAATCACACAACAAGAATTATTATATCCCAGGAATTACTTCCATCTCTTCTCTACTTTCATACTCTACACCCTCTACATCCTTCACAATACAAGTTATTTTCATAGCTTCTTAAATTACAATCCCTATTTACTCACATTTAACCACAAAATCAACCACTCGGGAAACAAAATAAAAAAAGATATTCATAAAATTTATACCATTAATTTAATGAAATTTATTTATTTAGTCATTTCTCATATTTACAAACAACTCAAATAATTCCGCAGTATATTGATTTACTGCCTGTATTAACTAAATAACAGATAACAAAAGAATGTGTATACATCATTTATTGAGTAATAAAATAAATAATAATCCGTTTTGATGGATATATCTATAATATATGTATATATATATTTAGCAAATCTGGCATTCATTTGCGTGGATCTATTGAAATTCTGGTAAATTCAAAGAGGATTACATTAAGACTGCAGACAAATTTTGAGAGGTAAGAGCTTATGGAAATAACGAATGCAATGGACTACTTATAGGTATTTCTATTGCCACTGCGTATAAATGCGATAGCTGCAGTTAGCAATTCACATAAACCAGACTCACTATATAGTATTTGAAAATTAAACTAAAGTCCGGAACATAGCCCAGTCTATATGTTTTGGCGTGGCTGTTTAATTAGTCTCGTTGTAGAAGCCACTGCGAGACAGTCGGCCCCAGAAATGCTAAAGCGAATCAAAGCTAACCGCCTACATATATATACACATAAATACTGTAAATATTATACTGTTGATATATTATTATCTCTTTGAATATGATTTGTCTTTATTTTGATTATTATTTAATGTTAACTTTTAATTTGATAATTGTCGAAACCGGGTCAAAGTACCGAAATTAAGAAAAAATTTTTTTTGTCATTTTTAATAGATCAATTATGGTGATTATTAAATTTTTTTTTGAAAAAAACTGGATAGTACTGGTTACTGTTCTGCACAGTAATCGACGCACAATATAGGGAAAAATACATTTTAATATGACTGATTCATATTAGAATAGGAGTGAGTCATTGTTTAACACGTCCTATTACTTTTTGAACAGTAACCAGTTGTGTAATACACAGTACATGGAACATATGACTGGTTATTGACAAAATAGTGGCCATTAACATCCAGAACAGTACTCAGTTCTGTTCTGACATGAACGGTTACTAAATTCAAATGTGTCATTACTATTCTTGAGAGTAGAAGTCTATTATTTAAATCTGTCAAGTATAGATTAAAATTTCTCAGATTATTATTCATATATAGATCATTCTCATAACTTTTTTGTTAGTTTATCACATAGGTTAATTTTAATTAACATACAATTCATTAAAAAAATTCTATATAAGCAATATTGCACGCCTCGGAAGCGAAGCGGAGAGGTTGTGCTTTATAACCGACCTGTCAAGGTCACACGAATTCCACTCATTAAAGTGCATATATTTTTTTTCTATTACTCTTACACATTATGAAAAGCACATCAATATAAAGCTGAAACACTAATGAATAATCCTGATACTTTTTTTAATTTGTCCAATATGTATTAATATAAAAAAAAGTTCATTAAAAAAAATTTATCGTGGACGTCTATTAGTCTGTGGTTCAAAAAAACGGCGTGGTATGGATATCTCGAGAACGACTTGACGAAACTACTTAATTTTTTTTTCACAATTTTCAGAATTAAGCAAAGAAGGTTCCTTTCGAAAATCACTTCGGCAATCTTACATGTAAACAAACACACACTGCCGCCATTTTTCATTAGGAATGTTCTCCTTATTTTTTTTTTTTTTTACTTTTATTACCGTATATTTACCATGGAAATTTCTATGGGAAAAGAGCGGGATATTCAATTTTATTCGAAATTTAACTTTTAAAAAAAAACATAACATGAGCGTTCGAGGCGTGCACTTTTGGATTTTCCAAATTTTTTTGGTTCTTCTTAATACAGTGAAAAAATTATCCATCATGAATAATTTTATCATATTAAAAAATTATCAGATATTGAAATTTATTAATGATGATTTTATGAAAACATTTAATTATCCACTATCCCAGGCAGCAGTGGCTACAGTCTAGATAGCATACACAGTACTGTCTGAAATTTTTTTTTACAGAAAGTACTCAGTACTATCCCAGAGAGTTGTCTCTACTATATTGTTTTTTCCGCGTGTAGCTATGAATTACAGACTTCTACTGTCAAGAATAGTAAAGACACATATGAATTTAGTAATCGTTCATGTCGGGATAGGACTGAGTACTGTTCTGGATGTTAATGGCGACTATTTTGACAGTTATCAGTCATATGTTTCATGTACTGTGTAGCACAGCACTGATAACTGTTTAAAAAGTAATAGTACGTGTTAAGCTATGACTCACTCCTGTTCTAATATGAATAAGTCATGTTAAAATGAATTTTTCCCTATATTGTGCATCGAATACTGTGCAGATCAGTAACCATTACTATCTAGTTTTTTCCGTCTACTCACATGACTATATTCAAATTATAAAAAAATATTCTAAAAAAATGAATTTTTTGAATTATATTTTTCATAAAAATGAAAGAACTTTATAAATATTTTATAAAAAAACATTAAAGCTGACGTATTTCACAATAAAATTAGCATGTAATTTAAATATATTTATAAAAAAAAAAAAAAGTAAACTACGATAGAGGTATTAAATTACAAGAATTCCAATTAAACAACTTGAATCGATTGTAAAACAATTAGAATGTCTTTGTAAAATATTTTTTACCCTTTGTAAAGGGAATTAATTAAATTCCAATTTATAATTGAACCTAGAGAATTTATTGACAAAAATATAAACAAAAATAAGTATAAAAAAAAATAAAAATTTATAAAATTTGTTTTTTAAAATTAAAAAAAAAAATCGTTATTATAATTGCGATAAAAAAAAATTCAGAAAGTAGTTCGTTATGCGGTGGCAACTAATTGAACCAGCGTGACTGTAATAAATTATATAAAATGAGTTTTCTACCTTTGGAAACTCAAGATGAGACACAGGAAGAACCAAAAGACTAGGCAGACACAAATAATATATTCTGATTAATTTAATAACTTTAATTACCATTGTTATTAAAAATTTAATTTTTTTTTTTTTGCCACTGATATATTTATAATTATTTTATTTATAATTAGACACATTACGTTAATTATAATTCACCCCTTTTTCTTTTTGGTCTATGACGCATATTTTTTTTCTCTTATAAATTTTGTTAGATGACCAATCAAAGTTATTAAAATTTGAATTAATTAAAATTCTTCTTAATTACCATTTGACATCACGAGTAATAAATAAAAGTAATGACTTTTTAACGAGCGATAAAACTAAAATCACTTGAGTACGAAAACTTAAGAGGAATAATAAAATTTAGTAACCTAGTAGTTGAATCTATTTCCTGTCAGACGTCGAAAAACTTTTATATTTATATCATCGCATTGTAATAATAATTTGTCTCCAATAATTATTTTATTGTATTAAATTAATGAATTATCGAGTGTATTAACAATAACGTAATCCTATAAATACACATTGCATTATTTAAATCAATAGAGTCATTTTGTGTACAGCAGTGTATTTATTCATGCAAAAATATTTTATTCAGTTTAATGTAATCAACTTGACATTAATACACGGATAATAATCGCAAATTACAATTTATTATATTATTTATATAAACAGGTATTTATTCATCCATTATTGTATTTCTTTTTAATTAACGTTTGTTTTAATATTTAATTACTTGAAAATTTAATTATTATCAATATACTTAATTAGAAAATTTAATAAATAAATTATTATTAACTATGTGTATTCATAACATGGACACCGCAGGGTAAAATGGTCTCAGGACAAACAAATTTTTTACGTAAAAATTTTTTTTTTTCTAAAATTTAATCTTTAAATTTTTGATTTTTTAAGATTAAAAAAAAAATCGACCGAAAATAGGTTGAGGCATATTTAATTTTTTTTTTCTTTTTTAATTAAATATTTTTTCGATATTTTTTTATATCGAGAGTAAGTTTATAAATAAGTGGAATACTGTAAAAAAAACTACTTAACATAAATTAGAGATCCTTATATCGTAGTATAAAAAATAATCAACAAGCTCTGTAAGATAAGGAATCTTAACCACACTCATGCAATTTATTACCCTTGAACTCTAAATAAATGCCAGCAATTTAGGGGTTAAAACGTTGCCGAGGGTTTTTAGTATTGTTGAGGGTTCACGGTATAAGAAAAAAGGTTTAGAAGAAACACAAGTTCAAAGGGGAATGCCGGTATGCCGGATAACGTACAAACAAACACAAGACGTATTGCTTTTCAAGTTTCTCGTTTAAGTATTAAGTCCAGGTACAAAAAAACGCAATAACTAAAAACTTATCATCTTTTTAGCTTTGTCTATTTTATTGTCTATCCGTGGACTTTATATATATTTATATATAAATATATATGAATATTTTACTCATTGTAAGTCCATTTAAATTTAAAATAAATCTACCACGACATTTTTTTTGATGGCCCCCAACTCTCTGTTAATCTGAACAGATTCCAGTTTCGCTGAAAAATAAATACATAGGGTGTTCGTTAAAAATTAAATTTTCTCAGACGCCCCATAAAAAGCTTCTTTTTAGTGAAAAAATAAGTGGGGAATTTGATTTTTTTCTTTTTAAGTAAAATGAACACGTGCCTGAGGACGATCAAAGCTCAATTTTCGATATAATCGTGTTGTTTTTTAATCAGCAGATTAAAGGAATAACTCCTAAGGACAATTTTGTAGGAAATTAAATTTTTGACAAAAAAGGGCATGTTCGTTTTTTTTTATAAAATGTGTTTTTATGGAGATAATTATAAAAAAAATTTTTTTAGATTTACGAATTGAGCGTTTTAAGAATTACAAATGTTCAAAATAACATTTTTCTAAGTATATAGAAACTATAACGAGCATTAAAGATTGATATGTTATGAGTTATAAAGTTGTCTGTATTTAAGAAAAAACGTTATTTTTAACATTAGTAAGACTTTAAATGCTCAATGAATAAGATCTAAAAAGTTTTTTTAAATATCTTCATAAAAACACATTTTATAAAAAAAATGAATATGACCTTTTCTGCCAAAAATTCAATTTCCTACAAAATCGTTCCTATGAGTTTTTCCGTTAACCTGCATATTTCATGAGATATTTAAAAAAAAACCGTGATTGTATCGAAAAATGAACTTTGACCGTCCTGAGGTACGTGTTCATTTTACTTAAAAAATAAAAAAAACCAAATTCCTTACGTATTTTTTCACTAAAAAGAAGCTTTTTATGGGGTGCCTGAGAAAATTTAATTCTTAACGACCACCCTAAAATACATCAATCATATATAACTATAAATTTTTTAATGCAGTAAAATTTTAAAAATCAAATTCTATCTCAATAATTCAGTCCACCTTACCCCGTTAACTTTTTTTTTACATATAATCATTACCCTCAATATAAAATATCGATCGGTCAGTTGAATTTTTTTTTTTTTTTAGTCAATCAATGTTATAAATAACTCGAGTTCTTATGCCAAATAAAAATAATAAAAAATTATGTAGAGTAAGTTTCTGTGCCGTTGAATGTCATTATAAAAGTATGTTATTATAATAATAATAATAATAATAATAATAATAATATACTTACAGGTCCTTTGTAGAGACAATAGACAAAGTAAAGTGGTAATGGTGCAAGTGTTGACAAGCCAATCAAAACGCCTAAAACATTTGGCCAATAGGGAAAAACATATTTACCGTAATATACTGGGGTAAATATATACATCTGATAAGCGAATACGCCCTGATAAATAATAATGAAAAAAAAGAAATAAAGTAAATTAAAAAAAGTTAAAAAGTAAAATATGATCCGCGTGTATTTATGTGGTATAATGAAAGAGGGAAAAAAAACGTGGCTAGTGGCTTTTACGTTACACGTTGGAGAAATAAAGTCAGGTTAAAGTTTGTTTGATGAAGGTGATGGTGCTCTGGGGTAGTGCCGCTCGTACTAGTACTACTACTAGTACTATTACTGGTGATGGTGATGGTGGAAAGAGTTTAAGTACTGGCATGTAGTTTGTATTGAGGTATACAGTCTTATACAACCATGAAACGTCGTCATTACTTTCATTAAATCAAGGTTTATTGTGGATTACGTCAGACTTTTTTTAAATATTTTAATAACTCAAAGGGTCAAAATTTGTCCTCTGTAAATGTCTCATTAAAAAATTGATTTTTATAATAATTAGGAAAGAGAGGCGAGATGACTCGGGTGGTATTGATTTTATATTGTAAGTGAAATTAGAAATAAAGACGATTAGTGTCAGATAAATGGAGTATAATTATCGATAATAACAAGGACTATTATTACTTTTATCGTGTCGATGGGATCAAAGGCGGGGTCTTTAATAACATTAAATTGGATGTTTAGAATATTCAAATGGATATTTGAATATCGTAAACAGACAATGTATACATAGTTAAACATGTGGATAATAGCAGGTGTCGAGTTGATTGAAAATGTGTGAGTACAAGGATTTTAGTATAGTACTTACAAGGCAGGTAATGGGAGCGAGAAAGGTCCAGCTGATCCACCAGTATCCGCGTGTAAACCTCCCAAACGGCATGTCCATTTCGGCAATATTGGTTAGGAATTTGTTGCATCCGTAACACCACGCCGGTACAGCAACTTCGAGCAATCCAATTAACAATATTGCCCAGGACGCGGTGTTCCAATCCATCAGCGTATTAAGATACACTCCGGCATCGAAAATCATCGGTAATGCTAGAATCCATCCACACACGCAAATTCCAAGTATCACCAGGCTCTCGTGTTTTCGCAGATTCGGTCGTAGGTCCAGAATGGCCGTGTTTATCGCCTGAACCCCTGCAAACTGTGATTGATGTTAGCAAACAGCCATTACACGACGTGATTGGAACTCACCAGTTCCGAAGCTTTCATTTACACCCCATCCAACCATTCTATACTCTATACCCCCCATCTAGCTTTGATCATCGTTTAATTAAACCTCACGCTGTTAATTATTATATTATATCCATTATTATTTTTATTAATACAAAACCCATCTAGACATTTAATTTACTGTAATTCGCGATCAAAGGGCCGTATCGACACCAAAGAAATTACATTTTAAGGGGGACCACGAGTGTGAAATTTAAAAAAATCGATTCATTTTTTTTTTTTACATATTTTTAAGTCTATACCTTCAAAAATAACATACTACAATTTCTAGTCCATATCTAGAATAGTTTTTTTGAGTTACAACCATCTGAAGAGCAGCCGCTTATCGGTTCTCGAAAATACATTTTTCAAATTTGCTGCATCTATAACTCGAAGACAAATCATCCGATCGATTTGATTTGAATTGCAATTTCTATTATACATGTTTCTACGTACCATGAACCTCCACTTTTTCGATCGAATCAAAAATGTGATTTGGCAGGCCAAAAATCATCAAATTTTTGCGCGAAATTTGAAATCTTTTTAAAAAACTCTGCCATTTTGTTAAATTTCCATTTTTTTCGTAGCCCGAGGATCATGGTACGGGAAATACCTTCTAGTTTGAAACTTTTTGGTTTTTTGATTTCATGCACTGTGAAGGTCGCTATCAATGCAGCAGTGGAAGAACTTTTTTTTTAGCGTTGGGAGATTGTGAATAACTCAGTGAATTTTGAATTTTTTTGTTCAAAAATTTGGTCTTGTGTTAATTATATAGCCACAAGCATATCCTTAAAACATTAAAACATTCCATATAGCAGTTTTCTTTAAAAAAATTCCCAAAAATCATGATTTTTTCAGACGGTCACACTAGTGGTTCCTCTTAAACTTAAATTCTTGGGTTCGAAACTAAATCGATGAAAAATACAAATAATAATATATTTAAAGATATGAGGTAAAATGGGTAGTTTGGTTTTTTTAAAAAATTTGAAAATAGACTTTTATAACCCGGGAAAAAATCAGCATGCATGATCATGCCTGAGCAGGCTTAAATCTCATGCATGATCAGGCCTGAATTCTGGCCAGACATGAACAGGCATGATTTTGCCTGAGCAGTCATGATCATGCATGATTCTGCCTGAGAAGTCATGATCGTGTCCAGTCATGCATGATCAGGCCTGGATTTTGGCCAGACATGATCATGCATGACCATACATTATCATGCATGATCATACATTATCATGCATGATCTTCCCTGAGCAGGCATATGATTTTATAATCTGTGATTCCTCTCGAGCACGTTTGGTCGTATTTAAATATTGGCTGCTTATGAAAAATACGATCAGGCATTCCCATACATGAGCACGCGTTATTATGCATGCACACGCATTCCCATAGCTTATTTATTTGAAAGATGTTGCTGTAAGTATTAGAAACTAAGGTATATAATTAATCGTACTATACAAATGATAAAGAGTAATTTATCAATTTTCATTGGTTCTTTTATTTTGAACTTTCATTAAAAACTATTTTTAACATATTATTCACTTAATGCATTAAACAATTAATATTTATGAATACAAATTGTTTTTTTATTTATTTAACTATTAATATGCTTAGTTTTCCACTATATTTAAATGGTGTATTACCGTACGATGGACGGTGTGGCTCAATAAGCTATAGATCAAATTGAATGGAATATAGTATAGTGCCGGATAGCTCAACTGGTAGAGCACTCGGCACGATACCGAATTGGTCTGGGTTCGATTCCCAGTTCGGGCTATCTATATTTTTCTCAATTTATCTATAAATTGTCTTATTGAGAGGTTTGCATGTTTAGGTTTCCACTATATTTAAATGGGTTTCCACTATATATAAAAAACTCAAGATACAATGATTTCGAACGTAAGTCATGAGCAAGCCTGATCTAGAATGAATCATGCTTGATCACAAATGAGTTATACAAGATCAAGTATGAACCATGTATGGTCATGCATGACAGAGCATGCTCAATCATGACCTTTCCTGATAAATAATATCTCTGTAGACAATTATTCATAACGTAAGTTATGAGCAAGTCTAATCTAGAATGAGCCATTCATGATCATGCTTGATCACCAATGAGTCATGTCTGGCCATGAATGATCAAGTATGAACCATGCATGGTCATGCATAATAGAGCATGCTCAAGCATGACCTTTCCTGATGGATCATATCTCTGGATACAATTATTTCAAACTTAATGCATACGCAAGCTTGATCTAGAATGAGTCATGCATGATCATGCTTGATCACGAATGAGTCATGCCTGGCCATGAATGAGTCATGCAGGATCAAGCCTGAATTATGCATGAATCATGCACGATCAGGCACGAATCATGCATGAATCCTGCATGATCATACGTGATCATGCATGGTGATTTTTTCCCGGGAAGTTTAAAATAAAGTCAACTATGAAATCAATAAATAATTAAATATTTTTGGCAACCAATAAATTTTTCAGGTCAAAGCTAAACAAAAAAAAAAAAAAAAAAAAAAGAGATAATGGAAATAGTAGTTTAACAGTTTAAAATGACTTTTGTGACAATCCCTTAAATTGAAACACACGTTTCGCGGTATTTATCACTGGCTGGATAACTGGGACGAGTAAACAATCAGGAAAAAAAAAATTGCGTATATATAAATATAAGCTGTGTAGATGTAGCAAGTAAAACCATGAGAGTTACGAGAATATTAGTGGTGGTTTGTGATCCGTGTTGATGTTAGTGTAGATCTGTTGTAGATGGTGTTCTGGTTTTGGTGCAAGTGCAGGTGTAGATGTAGGTGTAGGAATAATTGTCGACTAGGTAGTGGTGGACTTTCCAGCAAGCTTAATGTATGCACGCGCGTTGTTTCAATATAACCTGAGTGTGCACACCCCGCGGCTATTACCTACACCCTTACTAGTGTACCACTACTTCAACAGAATGACGACCAGACGGAATTGAATGGGTTTAAAAAAGAGCAGACGGAAAAATAATAAAATATTCGAGTAAAAAAAAACTAAAATAAAACACAGTATTGTGTGAGTTTTTAAATATTCAGGGATATTTATTTTGGGTATATAAAAATTAATAAATAATATTTTTTTACTCCTCAGTGTTAAATTAATATTTCATCTTATTATTATAATTATTATTATTGTTAACTAGGTTAAGTTAATTACCTGGCTGCCAAGACCGAGAATAAATAGCATGAAGAAAAATAAAATAGCCCAGAGATTTGAAAGTGGCATTCGTACCACCGCTTCTGGGTAGGCTATGAATGCTAAAGCTGGCCCGCTCTGCACGACATCTTCCAGTGGCAACTCCATTTGTTTTGCCAAGTACCCCATTATTGAAAATATCACAATACCCGCAAATACTGAGGTAAATAAATTTGTAAATGTTATAAATATCGCATCCCTGTACAAAAAAAAAAAAAAAAGAAAAAGACATAATTTATTAATTATAAAGCTTGTAGTTGAAAAATGATTTTTGCCATTCGATTAAAGAATTAAAAAAAAAATTATGCAAATAAAAACTTTTTATTTCTCATGAATAAACCCTTAGGCAGCTCCAGAGTTAAAATATTGACAGTAACAAACCAAGCAAACTTCTAACATTGTGAGTACTTAAAATTTACAAATATTTAAAATATAAAATATTATGAGTGGATGAGTGAAATAAAAAAATGAATAAATAGAATAAAAAAATAATTTAAGTGGTAAATACATTGGAAAATGTATATCATTCTGTTCCAATACTCGAAAACCATTCGTTTGCTATCTACTAACAAATAGCAAAAGCGTATTCGTGGGAAAATTTCAGCCTTTCAATCAACATCAACTCTCTCCCCCTCTTCACCCCCTCTTTAGATATCTCTTGTATATATACATACATAACCCCCGGAAATATGAATGATACACAATTCGTGCTCAATTTAATCGTCAGTATCATGAGTAGATGATGCTGATACATAAACATGACAAATATAAAATTCAAATAAAAATATTGGGAATGGGAAAATAAATTTTTGTCAGAAGTTAATAAAATAATATATAATATATTTTTTTTACTGAGTAGCACTTGGAATATTCAGCCTCGACGAGCTGTTGAGTAGCTGAGTAGCAGTGGATAAATTTCAATACGTGACTTTGTCGGTTATATATAATAATGATAATAATAGTAATAATAATAATGATAAATAGTAATGATAGTGGATGTGTATCGTGGTCGAAAGGTTCGACATGCAAAGACCGGGATTGCTGTGTGGGCGGACAAATCTCTGGAGATATATCGTCTCATGCGGCATTTTATCAGGAACGTCGCCAACGATCTCACGAGCTCAAGCTAGAGATGGAGATGCAGGAACTGAATGATCAAAGTTAGTTCTTCCTGTCAGACTCTATGTCACGTACCTGTTTACTAAACTCTAGCCTGGGGACTAAAGTTTCTTCATACAAAGTATGTTACATTTGAGCATCAATGAAGCTACACAAAGTTCAATAACCATTTAAAGAACTTTATTATTCTGATTCAAAATTCATAAGCTTTTTTTTTTTACATCAATATTATAATATTTAATATTGTTAAAAACTTTAGCAATTTAGTCGCGATCGAATTTCAATTTCATTGATAATATTATTTTATTTTCTAATTTATCGCTAAAAAAATTAAAAATTTCAAAAAAAGGGAAGTTATTGGTTTCGGTCCGATTTTCGAAAATCGAATTTCTAACAGATCTTGACGTTTTGAGATTCTAGGAAGCTATTCTGACTAATTTCAAGATGATTTCCAAGTGTATGTATGTGTGTATGTACGTACGTACGTACGTACGTACGTACGTATGTATGTATGTATGTATGTAAATATCTGTAACTTTTGAACGGATGAACCGATTTGGCTTTTTAAGGTCGCGTTTGAAGTGGCTCGTTAATTCCAACAACTATTGAGAAATTAAGCATAATCGGTGCAGTACGTTCGGAGATATTTCAAAAATAAAATTTTTTCAAAAATGTTTTTTTTTTGGATAACTTGCAATGCCCTCGATGGATTAATTCCAAATTCTAATTAGCTCTAAAACTTTGTAAGCTGTGTTGAATGCCACCTCAACCATCAAAATAGGTTCTTTCGTTCAAGAGAAACCATTGTCAAAAGAATTGCAAAAAAATGTTTTTTTCAAATAAAATCTACATTTTTGAACTAGTTGTTGACGGTATTTTTTTTAATGCTAGTAATTGAAAAATTGCGTCGAGTGTCACCTTGAACGTCAAAATCGATTCATTATTTCAAAAGATATTGGTGATTAAAAATACGAAAAATAACGATTTACTTCATTATTTTAGTTTGAAGAGCTCAAAAGTGTATTGACAATAATGTTTTCGAGCTCAAGAAGCTCGAAAACAGCAAGAAGTTTTAGGGCTGGTCCGAAGGGTCAGGCGGTTTACAGATTTTTTTTCTTATTGTCACAAAAATCTTAAAAAAATTTTCATTAATAGTATATTACATACCTAGGCCAGTAAAATAAGAAAAGTCTCAGAGCACATGTAATTGTTGGCCGAGGCGAAGCCGAGGCTGACAAACATGTGGTCTGAGGCTTTCTTTTTTACTGGCCAAGGTGCGTATACTATTTTTCTGCTCGACGAAGCCGGAAAGTTGCAACTTCGTTTAGGGCAGTGGCCCGAAAGTTGCCACTTTCCGGCCGGAGGGCAGAAAATATTTTTACTAATAAACGTTTGTGGGACACATTTTACTCGATGTTAAAAAAAAAATTAAATCCATTTTCTGTCAATTATACATTTCAGATAAATCCGTAAGACCTTCACTAATAAAAAGTTTATTGACCCATTTGATATTTTAAATCACATAAAATCGATTTTTCAGTAAGATGAATTTTTAAATATTTATTTAAAAAAAAAAAAATATATTAAGCTGACGTATTTTACCCCTATTAAAAATAAATCAGTCATATTTTTATAATTAAAGTTATTTTAAATAGCGGTAAATAAATTTATTTATAAAAAGTAATAATTCATGAATTGATTAAAGTTTTACAAATCTGTCAAAATATGACTAAGTACTTTTTCACCATTTTAATAAAACTAAAACTACCGACACATAAATACAAAACAAATGTTATTGTTATTAAAATAAAGTTTAAAAAATATTTATCGTCTGTTCCACTTCCATACCCAATAGACATAAATAATAATAATAATAATTCCGAGATCGATAACCTTTAATTGCTTATATAGTGGATAGGACTCAAAAAGATAGACGTCTGCAGTCGCTTATCCCGTTTTAAAAATGAAAATCTACTTAATAACTGAAAACAAAAAGGAATCAATATTTACTGAAGGAATCAGGAGCAGAGTTGACTAGATTGAAATGACTAATAGATATCAGTTTGTTTGAATGTGTGTGATCTGTGAATATATTTGGTGTGTATACTAGCACACATACTATGGGATATATATATATATATATATATATATATATATATATATATATATATATATAGGAACTGTTTACTTGTAAATAAATAGTGATTGACTGAAAGCGATTGGAAGTTAGCTGGATTGATAGCGTCACTGGTGACTGAATTTTGCGTACAAACCTGTGGCAATTATTCGAAAACGTACTGAAGCTCGATATCGTGATCAGAGATCCGCAACCAATGCCCAGGGAATAGAAGATTTGTGATGCAGCATCACCCCAAACCTTTGCATCCAACAGCGATGACCAAACCGGAGTGATGAACCACATGATACCATATCCAGCCCCATCCAGAGTTAACCCTTAAAAAAACCAAAAGAGCTATTTTGACCCAGATAAAAAATTAAACTGATGTATATTTTAAGAAAGAAAACAGGAGCTGAGAAAATTAGTAAAGTTGTCGGAAGGAATTGAGGTATTAATTTAGCAGTTGTGTTGTATTAGTGTTGTCAGAGTATATATAAATATACATAACGTACCTCGAATGAGAAGTGCGATCAATACAAAGTAGGGAAACAGTGCAGTAAAGTATACGATCTTCCCGACGGATTGAACGCCTCTTATTAAACAGAGGTAACAGATAATCCAGGCAAGGGTGAGACAACCCAAGAGCTCCCATCTTATGCCGCCCCAATTATCCCAAGTAGCGCCTCGTATTCCGAGTACGTAATCGCTACAACCAACGGATTCTATCATTAGATACGTCCAAAATAATCCCGAGACAATGTTAATTATTCACTTTATAATTACACTCTCATCCCGTAAAAGAGCAAGCTAAAAGCTAACAAGAGCAAGAATATTAAATAATCACCCGTCAGATCTTATTTTACAGACATAGACTTTATCTAATAACTACCAACTACAAACTAGTACTTTTATTTCTTATCTATACATTAAGGCAACGAGTATATGCAGTTTTACCTGAAATATTCCTCCGATGATAGAACGCTCTTGTATAATTTACGAAGTGGATTCTCGTGTGTCGCATTAAAACAGTAAGTTTTGTTACCCTGTTCGTATCCAAAATCGCGGCAGACTTTGCTGATTAGTTGGCATGTTTTATTAAAAAAAATCATGCTAGAATTAGCTTCTTGACATTGCTTATCTTCCAATCCGCTGTAGCACTCTGTAAAATAAATCATGCCCCGTTGGGCGCCAGTTCAACTTTAGGTTTCGCCAAACAATAAATATCATTACACAAGGAATAGAAATTCAAAATTCGTGTTCTTTTTTTATAAATTATTAGCATTCAACAATTAAATAAAAAAGATTAAATATATTAGCGGGGGTAAAATAGGCCGTCAACAAAATCTAGATTTAGATTTGACGGAAAAAATTGTTTTTTAAAAAAACAATATATTTGAGGTTTTATGAAAAATATATGAAATAGACTAAATGTTTTAAAACATAATAATAATAATAATAAAATGTAAGTATCTTTAGAGGAAAGCACAGACATTGTAGATATTTCTAGACAATTTGTCACTAAGATACTCGTGTTACACGGACGATGATATTGGCTATGGTCTAACGATTACCTTGCAGACTACATTTACCCAGAAAACGCCTGGGGGTGTAAACCGGGTGTTTTGATGGGACGCCGAAGCAGTAGTCGGAGCAGTAGCAGTCAGTATCAGGACCAGGAAAGTGGATGGGAGGATTCAGCTCGGGTTAGTTGGGCTTTTTGAGAGGCCCTTTAGACACGGTAAGTAGGTTTCAAGGCTCGAGTTTAACCAACAATGCGGATAAATTACGTCCGGTCAGCCGTTTGATGTAGTATCATAATACTAGGTGTACTTTACGCATGTACCTCGAGACCTACACATGACTTAATGACTCGGCTTTGTGGTTATTCTACAGGTTTCCACCGGCGTTTTGCTCCTCGTTAGCTCCCATAAGCCATTCAGATCCACAAATACACACTCAGCTATTCATCAGTTTAATGCACCTCCATTGACATTTTCATTAGCTTCATTTCATCATTATTACTATTGTTATTATTATTAATACTAATGGACCTCCATCATCCCCATCAGTTAAATTAAAAGATACAATAATTATTATTATTATTATTGCATTAATTATATATAAATTTCATAGTAAAAAATAATATGTGCGATAAACGTTTTAAATTTTAATACTCGTAAACGCGAAAAGTGTCGGCTCTCTCTGGAGCCGGTGGTTTTAATAACGACGATAAGACGCAGACGGTGATCCTGCTGTTACTGCTACTGCTAGTGGTAGTAGTAGTAGTAGTAGTAGTAGTGGTAGTAGTATAGAGCTGGTAGTGATCACCCACCTCCCAAGTGAGCGAGAGAGTGCCTGGATAAATATTATCGTAGTTTAATCTTACGGTGCCGTGGATGTACAGGTAGAGAGAGCAGAGGATGTAACGATGCGAGTATATCTAGCCTCAGGCAAGTGTTCCTTTACTTCCACTATATATACGCATCTATATATATATATATATATATATATATCTATATATATGAAGATATAGTTGGATAGGTTGGTACATATAAGAGAAGCTTCAAAGCTTAACATTTTAGTTGATGACTGTAGGCACTTGACAATTTTTAAGTGTTACCAACACCTGTCTCTTTGTCATAATTCTAACAAAACTCCCAGTACGACATGACTCATCATAGTCATTTGGTACATAGTTGTATTGCATATAGAAGTCGAGTCCTCAGGCGTATACTCTGTCGAAGTACCGTCAAGTAGGGAAACTATAAACTAGAATAATCTAGAACCTTTTCTAGGTAGATGTATGTGTTGTAAATTATGGTAGACATACGCCAGGGACTGTCAGACTATTCGGTTGCTTAAAGGACTACTATAAATGTTAAGGGAACAAAAACAAAGTTACCAGGAGTATTGAAGTCGTTGTCACAGTATGCCCAGGCGAGCTTTGTTGAAAATGAGGCGAAAGTGTAGAACAGTGTCCAAGCTATTATCACCATGTAATAGACAGTTACTAATGCGATCACCACGAGGGTGCAGATCCCAAGACCCCCAAATGCTGGTGACATACGACGATACGCTTCCATGGGACCCATCCCCGTGTACTGACCGATGCAGAGCTCCATGAAGAAGATTGGCAGGCCCATTGTTATCAGCATTAATATGAAGGCTATCAGAAACGCACCTGTAATCAGATATTGATTGACAAGTCTGAAAGGCTAAATTCAAAGGATTAATCATTCCCTTTGTAAATTATTTGTTTCCTTGAAAAACAAATAAATAATCTATTAGATTTTTAAGTTAAAAGGTAGTTGGGTTTTTAGTGACAAAGATTATTACAAGTTTATTTTTAATTGGAAGTAAGTGCTGGTGTCGTCAACAGCGGTATTGCAGTATCAAATAGAAGGATCAAAGACTGAAAGCGGGATAACGACTTTAATATATAGACACACACGAGGGAAAATAAGAGAAGAGAAGAGAAGAGTAGGATCAAATGACCATCGTATGACACGTTGAGTCCCTCTCAGAAGAGGAATGGGAGAATTAGTTGGAGGTGAAAAGGCCAAATGCTGGGCGTGTCAACTACGAGGTTTACTGTTCTTCTTCCTACGATAGGATATTGCTTTTACACAGCTACCTATATCCACTTATCCACTTGCTCTGTACACGTACTTGTATGTCTCTGACCGTTTGACTATATATGTGTGTGTCTGTCCATCTATTTATTTATTTATTTTGTTTATGTACAAACACTGATTGAGGATCCTATTTGATAAGCTATTTTATTTAGCTTTCAGTAGTGTAACACATACGTTTTGATATTTGATCGTCGGGGTAAAATGAGCCAACTAATATTTATTTGTATAAAATTTAAAGTAAAGTTTAAAATAAAACTAAAAACAAGTTTGAAAATGAAGCATTTTATAAACTTTACACTAACCTCTGCCATTTCGGTAAACAAAGAAAGGAAACCTCCAAACATTTCCAATTCCAATTGCATACCCAATGCAAGACAAAACAAACTCTGTTTTATTAGCCCAGCCGGTGCGTTCTGCCGGCAACTCGACAAATGCACCACCGACTCCCAATGAGAGCTTCTTCTTAGCCTACGACAAACATTACCATACAGTAAATAATTAATTAATAAACAAATAGCGTAATAAATAAAATTAAAAAAATAAAATTCTTATCTGTAGATTTGTCTTTATACTTTACACAAGTAGTAATCGCGTCAATACTATATAACATAAAAGTTTATCTCTGTTAACAATAAAAAATATAAAAAGAAAAAGGAAAAAAAAATAACGGACGAATAGTCTTTGAAGCGATATCCCAAAGGTTTGTCTTATCTGTTAGCTATTTTTCGTTCAACGTCCGAAGCTAGCCCGTAGTCTCCTCTGTGTTCCGGTGGTTTTTCACATTGAAATCGAAATCACGGCTGACAGAATAGCCGCGGTTGGACCACCAGCCACGACTGCTCAGAGAGAATGAGGATACGGCAATATGTCGATGTGTCGTCGTGAATTTAACACCATCACCCACCAATACATTTATAAATTTATCTCTCTCTCTCTCTCTTCAAATATATATGTATATATAAACTCACACATATTGAGTTTAAACACAAGTGTATTTAGCAAGCATCGCAGTTACGGACAATTTAATGGTTTTCGACTAGTACAAAAGCCCAAGGGATATCCAGGTGGACTCTCAAATCACGTTAATGGATCTACTGCGTTGATTTTACCCATGATAAAATAAAACAACTTTGTTTATTGATTAATTTAATCACCGACAATCAAATATATTTATTTTATTTATCACTAATTAACTTACTCTGTTTATTTATCTTTTTATTTATTACTTTAATATTATTATTATTATTATTATTATTATTATTATTATTATTATTATTACTACTAAAATTACCTTTGGTGATTCAATACGATCCAGTGTCATTATGAACGATGATTATTACTGAGTGAGAGAATAATAATCTAGTAGATTGTCAAGAGTCACCAAGACTATATAATACTGTTATCACTTCCGAATCGCTTTTAATGATTGGATTATATGGCCCGGTTTACGTACATATACTTAACTAACGTTATCTGCCGGCATTAATTCATGTCGTGCAATTAATTTAAGCTTTGTTTAATACTTCAAATATATATATATGTTCTATTATATTAATTTTTGTTTCAGTCAGTTTTTTTTTTAAAAAGTTGTGTTGTGATCGATTTCAAGAGCTCGACATTGAAATGAAAATAACTAGAAAACAATGCGGGATTTCGAAAAACTTTACTGAAAATAATTCGTACGGAGTAAAATTGTCGACGTAAAAGATCTTATGACATTTTGTGATAAGTCTGATAGATTCGTTGGAAAAGTAAAAAGATCTCGACATTAACTAGAACTTGACTTCGAACTCCAATAACTTTTGAACAGATGAATTTATCAAAAAATGATAAGAGACCTTTTTTGTAGAGCGTTCAATTTCCTACAAAAATGTGTATTAGTAGTCTATGCTATCTATTGATCTGTTATTAAGTTAAAAATACTAAAAGTTAAAAAAAAATTTACCATGTTATTTAAATGGAAAATCGAATTTTTACACGAGCTAGGTCTGTAATCGACATAGAATCTTTTTTCTTACGCGAAAAATTTGTTTTTGTGTTTAACTCTGATTTTTTCCACATGTACTTAAAAAAAAAAATGTAGCTCTGAAATGACGCATCCTAATATATATATTAGACTGGGCCAAAAAAATCTATTTTTTTTTTTTTTCGATACTGTGAAAATATTATTCCTGATGACCAAAAAAAATTATAGTGCAAGTTTGAGCCCTTAATATTGATATTAAGAGGTGTATCGTCACGACTATTAGTTTTTTGACAGAAATTTTATTTTTTACCCGAAACTCGTAAATCATCTATCTGAAAAATTTGAGCAAAATGTATTCTTAAAGAAAATTGAATTCCCTACAAAAAATGTCTCTTAGTAAATTGACGTAAAACGAGCCGTTTCCTTGTAACCGGGCCTTAAACATTCATTTATTTTTTAAATTCTTTGTTTCTATTTTGGATTTTTGTAACTACTAAAAATATTAAAATTTTTTTTAATCAAAATACATATTCTTGAAGGAAATTTAATGCTCTACCAAAAAAGTCTCTTAACATTTTTTGCTTAATTCACTCCTTCAAAAGTTATTCAAGGTTGAATTTGAGTCAAAACGACTTCAATAATCTAAATAACTTTCAAAGGAGTGAATTTAGCAAAAAATATTGAGCGACTTTTTTGGTAGAGCATTAAATTTCCTTCATGAATATGTATCTTGACTAAAAAAAATTTTAATATTTCTAGTAGTTACAAAAATCCAAAATAGAAACAAAGAATTTATAAAATAAATGAATGTTTAAGGCTCGGTTACAAGGAAACGGCTCGTTTTACGTCAATTTACTAAGAGACATTTTTGGTAAGGATTTCAATTTTCTTTAAGAATACATTTTGCTCAAATTTTTCAGATAGATGATTTACGAGTTTCGGGTAAAAAATAAAATTTCTGTCAAAAAACTAATAGTCGTGACGATACACCTCTTAATATCAATATTAAGGGCTCAAACTTGCACTATAATTTTTTTTGGTCATCAGGAATAATATTTTCACAGTATCGAAAAAAAAAAAAAATAGATTTTTTTGGCCCAGTCTAATATATGTATATATTATATATTTATATGTTTTTTTTTTTTATACCGATCTAAAATTTCTCGGAAAGTTGAAAGTTTTTAGATGAAATTTAAAATTAGTGTTAAGTGGTGCAGAGATATTGATATTAGTCCATTACTTATCAATCGATTTGAAATGATAATCGATTGACACTTTTTGATAATTTCATTATCAATAATTGATGTATAATAAATAATTTTTTATAAAAAATCAAGTCATTCGATTTCTTCTCTGAGGCGAATATATTTTATTTTATAATTATAAATATTTTTTAAATAGAAATAAATAAAAAAAGTTAATCCGTTCTTAGGAAAAAAAAATTTTTTTATTTTACCGAAAAGTGAAAAAACGATATTATTATTTTATGATAAAAGAAAGAACTATTATTATTCAAATAAACTTAATAAAAGTTTTAAGTGTACTGACCAGATTAATTTTTATATATTTCATTGTTATATTTTACTTGCAATCTTCTCTGTGGAATTATAACTTTTTTTTTTTTTACATTTATTGCATTTATTTTTTTATATTTTTTTTTATCTCAACAAATCTTGTTCGGATTTCTGTAAGCCGGATGCTAGAGGATCCGTAGAGCTGCATTTTAAAAAGTTTAGTACCAACAATGCTATTATAAAACATCGAATCCTACTCGTGAAATAAGTAAAGCTCTATAGGATTTACCGTTAAAATTTTTTTTTTTATCCACAGAGAAAAATAAAACCACATATTATTTATAACAAAATATGATTTTTAAAAATATCTGCCGCAAATTTTCCAGACTTTGCAAGAAAAAAAAAATCTGCACCTTTATATAAAATAAAAATTCCCAATAATCCAGTCATTAAAAAAAATCTCTACACTATCAATGCAAAATAAAATCCCCGATTTCTATATTACCTTCTAAAATTCATTACCGATCGCGCTACTATTAAAAAAATTCTACAGTATCTCTGGTAGTTAAAGGGGGAAGCTGGTCTAAGATACAAAAAAAAGAGCACATTTTTAGAGTCGCCAAGTTGGCCGCAAAAATTGGTATTTCCAAAGTTGATAAATACTTTCTGAGAAAGTTCCCTGATAGCCACCCTAACCGTAAGTTAACTACAAGCTACTGCCGTATTTTAAAGGTAACTTAGAGGAAAGTGTTAGAACAAGCAGTTACCTTTAAGTTGACCGTAAATTGTCTGTTAACTTGAATTCAATTTGACTACAAGTGTTACTGTCAGACAATGACGTTAAGTTTATTGAAAGTTTCACTTCAACTTGACGGCAAGCTTTTCTGTCAAGTTACATTTAAGCTACTGCCGTATTCTGAAGTCAACTTAAAGGAAAGTATTATCCAGCCAAGCTTGCCAGAAACTTTCTCGTTAACCCTGATAGCCAAGTTGGCGAGAAACTGGCGTGAAACTTACAGCCGCAACTAGACACCAATTTTTTCCGCAAAAGTTGATACTTCCAAAGTTGATAGACACTTTCTGACAAAACTGGTGACAGAAGTTGGAAATTCAATAAGTTGACGGTAAGTTGCCTTCCATTTTCTCAGAAACCTGCATTCCAGTTGCGGCTCCATACTGGCGTGAACTTTGTCAGAAAGTTCGCGGTAACTTGTAGCCAAAAGTTGCAAAAAGTTGTCGACAGCTTGTCGTCAAGTTGGTCGCAAACTAATGAATACTAACTTTTGGACGAGAAACTCTGGCTATCAGGGAAGTTAGCCGAAAATCTTTCACTGTAGAACTTACTGAGTAAGGTGTGGCTGTCAGGGTTGGTGGCAAAAATTGACAATTCAATAAGTTGACGATTACTTTCTGAGAAAGTTGGTAACAAGAGTTGGCAATTCCATAAGTTGACGGAAAGTTGCCTCCAATTCTATTAGAAACCTGCCTTCGAATTGCGGCTCATAACTGGCGCCAACTTTCTCAGCTAAGTGCTCCCTACTCTTCCAGCTTTTAAATCAAAATTGTGGTGGGGTTTCAAGGCCGAACATTATAGGGTTAATAAAGAAGGTACTCTGAAAAATAAAATCACAAAAATGTGCTCTTTTTTTTTGTATCTCAGACCAGCTTCCCCTCTTAAATGAAAAAAATTTTTTATTTATTTTTTTGGGGTATGGACCGAACGTGATCAGTGAACTTGCGATTTGTAAAAACAAAATTTTTCTAATAATATTTTTTATATAAGTACAAGTTGATTATAGTGTCGCGTGTAAGTTTACATGTGACGGATTTTATGACGCATACATATTTGTGTCTATAGTTAATATTTATGTTTTTAAACTTTTAAAGTCGCTGATGCATCAGTATGCGCGATAACGTTGTGTAGGCAACACTATTTCCGGTATATAAATTTATCATATTTAAAATGAAAATTATTAATATTCTAATAGTGATATCAGTCTCAATTAATTATGGAGTTAATTGTTATATAGTAGAAAAATTAGATGAAAATAATTGCGCTGGAGTACTGGCTCCAGAAGTGATGCGCGAAATCGATAACTATCAGCCGATAGTTAACAAAATAGTTAACAAGGCTATAAATGGCAGCTTCAAAGGGAAAACTTGGATGGAATTGGCTAATTTTGTTGATGACTTCGGCTCGAGGTTTACGGGGACAAATAATTTGGAGAATGCCATTGATAAAATAATGGAAAGATCTCGAGAACTAGGGCTTGAAAATGTCCATGGAGATTCTGCTCCAGTTCCACGATGGATAAGGTGATTTATCTAATCTTAAAATCCATATTTTTACACACAGTCCTGATATTATTTCGGATCGAAGCCATTTAAACGGAGAAAAAAATATTGCGCTTATCGCTCACCAACGGATAGCGACAGTTGTATCGTGATTAGTCCTAAATTGTTACTTGATTTTCACGATAATAAATACCGACATGCTATATACATAAGATCCTTATAACAGCTATTTGAGTTATTGCTACTACCACAATATGTATATCGATATAAATGACACACTAGATACTTATTATAATGACCCTACGGGTTGTGAATATACTTAAATGTTTAGTAGTCGTCAGTTAACGTATCCATATCCTACCAAAACGGATCGTGATTTTCACGATCTACTTTTCAAGCGCCACTCATAACCAAGTTATTAAACTTTAAAGCTCATCTCTTGCAAGGAACAAATGCGAAGTTGTTATACAGTGTTTATTTATAAAATTATTAATTATATAAAGCGCACACAATGACGATCAAAAAATACGAATTATATATTTAATGCAAGAATTTCTTTTTTTTATCGATTAATTTTTTAATTTATCTTTGAAAAAAAAAAACTGTAAAATTTACATCAATCAATTACATATATTCTATTACTTTACATTTCTTGATATTAAGTAATAATATTTTATTGCACCTATTAGAATTATAAACATGTGATTATTAATTCCAACTAAAAATAAAATTGTAATGAACTTAAAGTTGAAAATTTATCTATTTTAACCTCAAATTTTTTATGGGTATTTGCCTATATAAAATATCTAGATTTCTGGCGTATCGTTGACGGAATGATTTAAAAGATAGTTATTATAACAAAACGGACCGTTACTATAACAAAACAATCTTATGATTTTGGGATTCACCTGGATCGCAATAATCACGATACGATAGACCAACACCTTCCGTATACAAAGTATAACCAACCGAGTAGAGTGAATATCACGATACCGTTGAGTGGTGAGCGCAATATTTTTTCTCCGTGTATCATAAAAAAATAAATTTTTTTTAACAAATATTTAATGATATATAGAGGAAATGAGTCAGCAACATTGATATCACCTCGTAAAAAAAATCTTAAAATGCTGGGACTGGGATACAGTATCGGGACAGGATCTCAAGGAATAACAGCAGACGCAATAGTTGTGGAAAATTTCCTCGAGCTAAAAACTCGTGCTTCAGAAGTAAACTTTTATAAAAATATATATTTTATACTAGCATTTATCTAAATTATTTCAATTCATTTTACTTGGTCACGTATTAAATTACTTAACTTTTATTTTATCTCTTTTATTACTATTATTGTTATCATGACAATCATTCATTTTATTTGGTCGGTATCAGGTGCCGGGGAAGATAGTAGTATACAATCAAAAGTTTATTTCCTATGGGAAGTCGGTGATATATCGAAGCCGGGGAGCCGTTGAGGCAGCAAAGTTGGGAGCAGTGGCCACGTTGATACGCTCCGTGACACCGTTTTCAATCTACTCACCTCACACTGGTATGATGTCTTACGAAGATGGCGTCAAAAAGATTCCAGCGGCTTGTATAACTGTCGAGGATGCAAATTTACTTGCCCGATTTGCCAAAAGGGGAAAGAACTTGAGGATAAACGTAAACATGCAGGCTCAGCAACTGCCGGATGTTAAATCGCGAAATGTTATTTCCGAAATTATCGGCAGCAGTAAACCTGACAAAGCTGTCGTAGTTTCCGGCCATATCGATAGCTGGGACGTTGGCCAGGGCGCGATGGACGATGGAGGCGGCGCTTTTTCATCCTGGGCTTCAGTCGTCCTGCTTAAAAGTCTTAACTTGCAGGCCAAGAGAACAATTCGGTCTATAATGTGGACTGCGGAGGAAATGGGAATTATAGGAGCTAATTATTACATACACAAGTATAAAAGTGACGAGAAAAATCTTCAGATGGTCATGGAGTCAGACATCGGGACCTTCTTGCCTCTTGGATGGGAAGCCACTGGCTCGCCCGAAGTCATTTGTATTCTCAATCAAATTACCAAGTAATTTTCTTTTTAGAGCTTTGGTTTCCGGTGGGAGGGTTACTTTTACTAATTAGGTTTGTTGTAGAATGATGTCATGGATGACGCCCCTGGAAGTTAAAACGCCGCACAGTGGCCCGGATATTGAGACCTGGGTGATTCATGGTGTGCCTGGAGCTTCTTTATGGAATAAGAACGAGCGATACTTCTGGTTCCATCACAGTGAAGGCGACACTATGGATGTCGAAGCTCCAGATAATTTAGATATGGCCACTGCACTTTTTGCAGCAACTTCATACATTATTGCTGATATTAATTTAGATCTGCCTCGAAATCCGTAGAAATTTTTTCAAAAAATTTAATAAATAATATTTGGTTATAAATAAAATCTTTAATATTATCATAATTAATTTATTTTCAACAAATTGTACAAATTAGGCCTTAAAAACAGCCAAATAGCTACCGAAATCGTATAAATATCTAAATTTAATTTAAGAAACTACAACTATATCACTTTACAATAATAACAATTCTTGGAATTACTTTATTATTATAATTAAAAACCAAAGCCGGTTGTTAAATCAGCGTATCTTCGTCTTGAGGTTGGAAAACCATCAGCAGAGATTGCTGGGACGCAGTGCGCTGCCGGGAATTAAGAAGGGCCGTTTTTTCCCCACCACTGGCGCTGTTGCCATTCAATGAGCAGTCAGGGGAGCTGCCATCAAAGGCCATGCAATTGGTAGTAGTGCTACTGGTAGAGGGATCGTTGAGGTCGGGAGAGGCCAGAGGAGGTGGATGGGCTTCGCGGCCTTCTATGGTTACCAACTGTATGCTATAGGACTCGCGGTAACCGGATGTGCTGGATGTGTCTTCGTCATAGGAGACATCAGAAGCTGGGTGCAGCAGATTCTGTTGGAGTGCTGGAGCAGGACTCAAATTCATTGTGGGAAGACGTTCCAGGTCGCCGGGACGCATCGAGTAACTTCGGCGCGTACGCGGTTCGGTGACTAACAAACTTGATTTCTGTTCCACTGACGCTGGCGGCGTTTGGGATGTTGGCACTACTGGTTGGGTTTCTTGTTCTAGTTTCAAGTGTGGAATCTATCAACATTGGTTTTGTTTTTATTTTTTAATTTTGTTTTAAACAATGAAATTATTTATTGATAATCAAGTACCTCAATATGAGTCCGTCGACTTTTTCTTAACCGAAAAGTCCTTTTGCTTTGGCCCATCGAACGTTGCAATCGTGGCTTGTCTTGTCGGGACTCCCCTGAACTGTCGTCTATCGGACTGTTTGGACTCAACTGACTCGTCACAACTTCTCCTGTTTATTTTTATCTCAATAAATCAGCAATCTCGCTAACCAATCAACCAATTTATAAACTCGACTAATATATGAATATATACAGCAATATCTAAATACTCAACTACCACTAAGCATTATAGTATTATAAAAATATATAAAAACAATTATTACCTCTCAACACAGACCATGCTGATATGGACAATTCGACATAACAAGCAAAATAAAATACAATTATGATTATGACAATGACAATAAGCTGAATGATCAAAGCCTCAGCCAGAACAAGCAGAGGTAAAGAGTTAATCCTCGCTCCCAATTTTGGCTACGGCCTTAAGGGGGGAAACTTGTCTGAGAGACAAAAAAGAGTATATTTTTGTGACTTTTTTTTTTCAGGGTACCTTCTTTATTAATATTCTTAAAATTTCAAACATTATTAGGCAACATTCCAAGAATAGTTTGCTGAATTTTCATGAAAAAATATTGAAAAATGAGCCAGTGGTAGAGGGGAAAGCCGAGTCACTTAAAAAAAAAGTCTCCATGCCATAGGCAGGATAACTCATGACTGATTCATCTGATATCAAAAACCAAAAAGATTTCTTTATTACATAAGTTTATCTTGGATTTGAACGAAGGAATAAACAAAATATTCATTTTTGAATACTTTGTAAAGGTGCAATCAAAAAACTCCGATTTTTGCAAAAAATTCTTCCGTTTGTTTAGTTAAAAACAAGTAGTTATTGAAAAATAAAAAATCTTTCGTTCAAATCTAAGATAAACTTATGCGCTAAAGAAAACTTTTTGGTTTTTGATTTCAGATGAAGCAGTCATGAGTTATCCTGTCCACGGCATGGAGACTTTTTTTTTTTGAGGTGACTCGGCTCTCCCCACTACCACAGGCTTATTTTTAAATATTTTTTTATGAAAATTTAGCAGAATATTCTTGGATTGATGCTTAATAATGTCTGAAATTTTAGGAATGTTAATAAAGAAAGATACTTTGAAAAAAAAATCACAAAAATATCCTCTTTTTTTTTTGTATCTCAGACCAGCTTCCCCCCTTAAGGATGACAATTTAATACAGAGAGGTTATGTTACCTGAAGCGCGTCTAAATTCTACAGAAGGTACAAAGCTCAGTCGCTTAGACGCTTTTTGGTGAGTAAACAACGGGTGAAGCAGATGATGCTTGCGTTCATCATTTTTATCTGAAACATGCGACAATGACAACAAATATCTAATGAAAAGCCAGCTTACAAAAGCTTAATTACTGATGGGCGGCAAATGACAAATGAGTTCAATGTGAGCAAACAATAACAATAATAATAAATATAGTAAATAGCACACCTAGGGAGAAAAGTGAGACATTCCCAACCTCGTGTGTGAATGCCTACTTTTCTCTGTGTGAATTTTATTTTCCACAACATCCGCAGCGGGGAGCGCAACTTTAATTCCGCTAAACAGAATATAAATTTAAACTTTCCGCTTAGATGCAATGGAAAATAAAATTATTATAAAACAGCTGTAACACAATAATAAACAACAAGGACACATATAAGCAATTATACAGTATGTGCGCATTAAATCTATGCAACAAATCGAAAGTAAGGGGTACCAACTGTTGGACATTACCATTGTCTAAAATACTGCTATTACGTAAATATAATCAGTGTTTTATTAAAACGTTTTAAATAAATGTGATTGTCACAAATATAATTAGTAATTAATAATTAATAGCTGATAGCTGATAGTTGATAGTTTATAGATAAAGTTAATAGAGAGGTGTTTATTTTTAAATAAAATAAGTTTATAATTATAAAAGATTTAAAGGAGTGAATGGAAAATAGATAGTGGACTAGGTTCGTTGCTTAACGATTTAAAATAAGCATCAGGACACACAAGGAACACAGATTATTTAATAATAATAATAATAATAAAATTATCAGTTATATAGATAAGAAAAATATATATATAATATTTTAAATTGTTAGATATATAAGTTTTAAAAAAATAACTTTTTTTATTGAGCTGCTTACCTTTGTTCCCTAGCTAGCATTGGGAGCAATTAAATCATCAGTGGATTTTATTTTCATGGATATAATATTAGTTTTTATAAATTAAGGGCAGTGCTCTTGACAATGGCTCCTTCCAACTGTGGTATATTTTATTTTTTAAAACATTTATTTTACAATTAATGAGATAAAAAATAAAATTTTAACCTGTTTTTATTGAATGAGACAAAGCTCTGGGCATTCAGGCCATTTATAATTATTGAAAACCGAGATATTAAAGGTAATGACCTCTACTTCTGCTCTTCGACGACTGGTTAATTGATACTTTACAAGCCACACTCTCTTCTACTTCTACCACTTCTATTATTCGCTCCGTGCGCGACAGCAGCGCCAAGTAATAAATGAACTAAAGGAGGATATTGAGGTACAATTCAACATATAATTTAATCGGAGTTTGCGTTAAAAATTATAATTTTTTATCTTTAAAAAATTTTATGAATATAACTCTAGTAACACGTGTTTGAGCAAGATTCTGGAGTAACTATCTTGAGCAAGACCCCTAACTGCTAGTGTCTTTTTCTATGTATATTAGGGTGGTCCTTATTTTGGACATTTTCGAATTTTGGTGCTCCCAGAGGCTTATATGGTTCGAAATAATTAAAAAAAAAATATCTTCAAAGTTTCAGGTCTCTACCTCAATTTTAACCCGTGCCGCACAGCTATGTAAGTTTTCCATTTAAATAACCTGGGGTTTATGGCATTGGACGATTAATTTTTTATTCCGGCTAAAGTAATTGTTCGGAAAATTTGAAACTCTGTAGACTTTATCCTTATATTAGCAGCTACTCCTCAGAATTTTTACAGATTTTCAGCTACTATAATTTTGGGGGTACAGCATGATAAAAAAAGAAAAAAATTATTTTTTTTATTTCTATCTAAAATTTTTTTTAAATAACATATCAAATCAGTCTGCATCCTTATCAGAAGTTAGAATTAAGAGCTTAAACTTTAAGGGAATTTTTCCTGTTGTAATTGAAACTATTTTGAGGGGTGATCGTAATAAATTCGAAAAATCCTTTCAAGATGAGCTCTACTGCACATTAACGCACTATTGTCTTATTTAGTGAAATGCGCTTTCATTTTTTGAAAATATTCGTTTGTTCATAAGAAAAACTCTTCCAAAGCTCCTGATTACTGTATTAGTGCAACAAAGATATGCCGTTCACCCACTTAAGTGTGAGAACGAAAAAAAGTAAGAACTTTTGATAAGGATGCAGACTGATTTGATGTTATTTAAAAAAAATTTTAGATAGAAATAAAAAAAATAATTTTTTTCTTTTTTTATCATGCTGTACCCCCAAAATTATAGTAGCTGAAAATCTGTAAAAATTCTGAGGAGTAGCTGCTAATATAAGGATAAAGTCTACAGAGCTTCAAATTTTTTGAACAATTACTTTAGCCGGAATAAAAAATTAATCGGCCAATGCCATAAACCCCAGGTTATTTAAATGGAAAACTTACATAGCTGTGCGGCACGGGTTAAAATTGAGATAGAGACCTGAAACTTTGAGGATATTTTTTTTTATTTATTTCGAACCACATAAGCCTCTGGGAGCATAAAAATTCGAAAATGTCTAAAATAAGGACCACCCTAATGTATATGTCTTTCCCAAAATCGTGTATCAAGAAATCTATGTCAAGATTTGTGCATGTCTTGCTCATTAGGGTGAGCCAAAAAAACCAACCTATCGAATTTACGTCTTAAAAAGGACCTATATATCGAGAAAAAAATTCTCCCATTGGGCAAAATTTTTAGCTCAATTTTAAAAGGTGTCGGTAGTCATTTGAAATTTCCCATTTAAATAACATGCAAAAAAATTTTTTTTGATTAAAAATATTATAACTCTTGAATCGTGTGAGATAAAAATTCGGCTCTAGAATATTCTTGTAGGGCATTAAATTTCTTAAAAGAAAGTCCGGGGAGTCGAATTTGTAAACTTGATATTTCGTATACTAACAGGCTATCAAAATCTAGAGTAAACAGAAACATACAAATGTAAGGTTTTATTTGGATTTTCCGAATACTTTTCTTTTATTGTGATCGATAACAAAATATTATTTGTTACAACGTGGTTATTGTTGGTGATTTCATTGCACTACATGTAGAACAAATTTTCTCGTAGTATTGATATTTTTAATAATAAAGCCTTAAATTTGTATGATTCTGTTTACTCTAGACTTTGATGGCCAGTTTGTATACGAAATATCAAGTTTATGAAATCGACTCTTAGGACTTTCTTTTAAGAAATTTAATGCCCTACAAGAATATTCTAGAGCCGAATTTTTATCTCACACGGTTCAAAAGTTACAATATTTTTAATCAAAAAAAATTTTTTTGCATGTTATTTAAATGGGAAATTTCAAATGGCTACCGACACCTTTTAAAATTGAGCTAAAAATTTTGCCCAATGGGAGAATTTTTTTCTCGATATATAGGTCCTTTTTAAGACATAAATTCGATAGGTTGGTTTTTTTGGCTCACCCTATTGCTCATGGTATCATACGCAAGATTATTAAAGATGTCTTGATCACGGTGCAATGAAAAAGTGTCTGACGCATTCCTTGGACCAGTATAACTTACATCAGTAGGTATTTACGCATGGCGTGCTCAAGATTTGCTCAAAGCTCAAGGTCAATCTTGAGCCTTGAGCAACCCATGCGCAACTATTTTCAACTATAGTCTTCCTCCAGAATTGAGTTATAATCTGGCACGACTTTCTTGTGTAAGGCTTGCAATTTAAATCTGGTCACAAGTATCAGCAGCAAGACACATACGTAGAAAGACACTAGCACCTATAGATCTTGAGAGCAGATTTGCTCAAGAATTTAAAAAAATTGTTATATGGGAAAAAGTTAGCGAAAAGTTTAATAAATTCTTACTATTTATTATTATCAATTCAGCTAATTAGAAATAAGTATGATCAATAAAAAAATACCAAAAAAAAAAAAAAATACTCAATAATCAGTAAAAATTTGCTCATAACCCAGATAGCAGAAATCGTCTTGATGAGTTCTGAATGAGTTCTTATTTATGATTTGATGGTCTCATTCAACATCTTAAAGAAGTCTTTAAGAAGTTCTCAAGATCTCGAATGAGCAACTTAGCGAATTTACCATGACATCTTAAGGAGCGCTCCTAATTTTAACTTCATAAAGAAGTTAAAAAAAAGGATACATTTAGACGTAACAAAACTGACGTCTTATTTATGGAGTCTTCAAGAACTCTTAATTAAGAGTTCTTAAAAATGACACCTTTAAGCCCTGTTTAGAAAATCTCGTAGAATCCAATAGATTCTCATAAATTCCCTTAGAGATTTTATAGGAATGAATGAGTTCTATGAGAAGTGCTATAGTTAAGTATAGGGTCTTATACATACAGCTATAAAAATCTATCGGATTTTTTAAGCAGGGAGAAGTCATTATAAGACTTCTTGAGGACACCTTCAAAAAGACGTCGTCAAGCAGCCATTTCGACTTGAATGCTTTCTAGGAAGTACTGTCAAAGTTTTGAAAAATTATAACAAAATAAAAATTTCTTAAAAACCTAAAATTATTATTTTTTAACAAAATTGTTATATGTTGATAAAATAAATTTTTATTTTCTTCATAGTTAAAAAAGAAGTAATTAAATGAATAAAATGGTTTAAATACACATGAAGATATTTTGAACATCTCAAAGTGTAAATTTTCTTAATTATTGTTTAAAAATAATAATTAACTGTCAATAAAAAAAACCTATTAATTTTTCGATGTCTGAGATTTTCAGTATTACTTTTATGATTTTGAAATAGAGGTTAGCCTACTTAAAAAATCCGATAGATTCTTATAGCTGTATGTATAAGGCCCTATATTTAACTATAGCACTTCTCATAGTACTCATTCATTCCTATAAAATCTCTAAGGGAATTTATGAGAATCTATTGGATTCTATGAGATTTTCTAAACAGGGTATGGTATAGTACTTTTCTCTTGTTACTCCAGCTATCCATTTTTCTCTTTGATTTTATTTCCAAGAAGCAACCGGAAATTTATAAAATTTACAGCTGTTCGTTCTGCTCATATGTTTGCAGTCAAAAACACAGCAACTTCAATGGTTCATTATATTTTTTTTAATAAAAAAGAAAAATTTTAATTAACACGTGTATTTAATACGCAAAAAGAATAAAATATCTTTCTCAAGTATCGAAATGATCCGTAGCTCCCGCTGGCATCGATTTAGTTCCCCCTACCATGACTTCGCACGGAGCGAATAGTTGAGCCCGTAAAAGAATGATCTTTCTTCTCATCAGTTGTCTACGATTAAGGCATTACTGCGCATGCGCGTTGGTGCAAATTCATGGCCTTAATCGTAGCCAAGTAGTGGGAGAAAAGCCCATTCTTTTACAGGCTCAACTAACTATACTTGTTTCCTCTTTGTTTTTTTAATTATGCTTGCCAAGTTCTTTATGCTGACCTAACCTTGATTTTATAATAAGAAAATATATACGATAAAAATATTAAGCGTTAATTCTTTTGACAACTGATTAAATATTTATTATAAAAACAATCATTATAAATGGCCATAAAAAATCAAAGCACAATCTCAGTCGATAAAATAAAATAACACACATACTCGTCATCAAAAAAATGATCGGCAAAAATGGATAAAAAAAAATCAGCACTTAACATTTAATAAACCATCATCAATTAGACCATTTATTTGTCCATAAAATGATGATAAGTTTTTTAAAAAGTAAATACCTGTAGGCTCGCTAGGTTGATTATCATCAGACTTAACCTGAATCCCATTCTCAGGGGCAGCATCTTTGAGAGTTGATGATCCGGCACTCGATACCGATCCTAGGACCGACAATTTGAGATACGGAGCAGTCAACGTGACAACCCCATCAATGTTTCTTCTCATGGCTTTGTTTTTTTTTTTTTTTTTGTGTTAATGATAATGAAAATAAACAAAAGTGGCTAATGACGATGATGATTCACTGGATGCGATTGTGAATTTTGTGACTGTGTATTGTAAATATGACAAAAAAATATATATAATTTTAATACAAAGTTGTACCTCTGGTGGCGCCATTTGGAGCTGATCCTTGACTGGGCATTGATGACCTCGCGCTGCCCGAGTTCAGCGACTGTTGGACCGAGTGCGGCAGTGAATGCAGCGTCGTTGAATGGGACCCAGGCGTCTCTGCAGGTGTCCGACTGATGTGAGCTTTAGAGCCCAATTCTCCGCTCCATAAATCGTTCAACAAAGATGGCCGTTGAGTTCGTGGTTGCCCATCGGCATTGGGCGCTCCTGGATGCATGTCTACTACACTTCGTTTGGGTTCTGGTTGCATTTCATCTTTAGGATATCAATATTGTTAATAATTTATAACTTCATTTACACAATTAATAGAAAATTTTTGATTGATGGTTTACCGAATTTACGATCTTCAATTTCTTCCTTCAAGTCCCGAAGCTCATGAAGCAAATCACCAAGCAGCGTTCCTCGTGATTTTGGATACGCTAACGTGTCTCCATTTATTTTTCCGCGTATTATTGTTTGCATATTACGTTCGTGCTCGGAAATCGGTGGCTGGCCTATTTTGTGAACAATAAAAGGCAACATTTGGATATAGAGAGCAGTCCGATGGGTGACTACAAACTCCAGGAAATTCCATAAGTGAATTGAGGCTTCGTTACGTTTGTTGAGAAGCCTCATTGTACGGAGTATTTTCGTCCACTCAGTTTTTAATTCGGTCTCAAAGCAGATGATCATTATTTTTAGTGCTAGAATAGAAATTAAATTGGTAAGCTAATTTTCGGTAAAAAGTTTTGTAGAAAATAAAATTAGTATTAACCTAAAAAAGCGACTTGGTAGAGAGACATTGAGAGTTTCATAGAAACTTTAGTGTCTCGCGCAGCAAAAGTAAGACTTCCGGCTCTCATATCTGTGGTGGCTTTCAAATTCTGCATAGCCATGGGCATCGTTTTAGTTCCGGTTGGCCACAGAGTATTCAGGACAGCTATTAAAGCGAAGCTCAAGTCCGCTGGCCTCAATTTAGGAACGTCTTTGCGCCCGGTACCCACGCGCAGGAATAGAGGAATCAGTAAATTGAGAAGCATGTTTTCGGTCCGCGTTTGAGAAGCGAACATTGTTGAGCCTCCGCAAACGTTCTCCAGTGAGTATCCTTCTCCTAGAGAGATCACATGCAAAGCGATGAGTCTCAGTACAGTGGAACAGAAATGCTGAGGAGGTATTTTGCTCATCAGAGCTGCTGAGGCACCGGAAGTTACTTCAACTAGGCCTGTGTCACCGACTATCAATGCCTGGCAAGTACTGAGAAGAGTTTTGAAGTACTGAAAGTGCGCAATGTAGGGATAGCGGGACAGAGTCTCGTAGATTCCTTTCAGTAAATCGCTGGCTGCCTCCCAATCGGTATTGCGACGCACTGATGCTTTTTTGTAAATTTTACTGAAAGTTTTATCAAGACGCCGCAGGATTATTGTCAGTGCGGGTCTCATATCGTCATTTGACCACTCGGTAGATGGCAGCACATCGTTCATGTAACGTCTTAGACCCCGACAGCCCATTGTTTCAGAGTCATAGGGCGCCATCTTCAGTAAACTGTGTGCAACATCTGCCAGTCGCTATAAAAATCACAGTATTAATTTTATAAAAATTTTTTTATACCAAATATTCACTAAAAACTTACCACGTGACACTTTGAATCCAACAACTCAATAGTTTTGCCATCCTGTGATTTTTTATTCAGCTCAGCAAGTCTCACAGAAGTTCTTGCCACAAAATCTCCCACAATATTCAACAAAGTATCCCTAGGCCTTCGGAACTCATTTTTGTGTGAGCTCTCCGCGTCATCATTATCTCGCTCGTAAAAAGTCCTGACTTTGGTATGTTCCAGGTACTTGGTAGTGTGCGTTTCATCCTCGTACTCGAACCCAGGTGAGTAAGGGCCCTTGCCGTAGTTCCTCTGGCTCGATCCTTTGTGCTCAGGACTAGATTTCTGCGGACCATTGTAGTATTTTGTCAAAGCTTCGGAATTATTTACCAAAGTCTTCACCGCTATCGCCAATTGGTTTATTATTTCCTTTTCTGTTTTTCCTTCGCGGTTGTACGTTGGCAATTGGATTTGCTGAACGTAACACGGCAATATTGCTTCCAAAATAGTCTAAAAATAAATATTATCTCAAGAATAATTTGAAACAACAAAATAATATAAATGAGGAGCTCACAATCAAAACGTGATTTGTCACGAAAAATTTAAAAATCTGTTATGTGTCTATTCGGTTCTTACTTTTCCAATTGCTTTCTTTTCATTTGCTAACATACCTTTGAAACATGTTATTTCCGAGTAAATAAATTGCATTAATAATGTTTTTTCAATCATAACGTGATCTGTCCATCGATATGTATCAATCATAAAATGTTTTGTTCAAACAACCAATCACAAGTAAGGTAATCCTACCATTGCGCTTGGACAAAACATTTTGTGAATGAAGTACGGAGCGTAGGAGACTTCTACACATCATCAAATAAACTTTGATTTTTATATTGGCATTTTTTTTTTTTCGAGTAAGTTCATGTTTTGGTTATGTTTTTATTTCGTTAATTACGTGTTTTGTTAATTTGGCAAGAGCTGCCAAATGATCGTTTTAAATGGTATACAAAGAAGTTCTATTCAATATTCCAACCATAGAGATGGATGGGTCTGAAGAAGAAAATTATGATTGTTTAGAAGAAGCTGCTTTAAGAATTTGATTTTCTGTGCTATTTGTTTTGTTATAGTGTTTCAATATGAATAAATTTTTATTAAATTAATTATTTGTTACTGTTTCAAAAGAGATTTAAATCTTAATTCACTGTGTTCGTTAAAAAAAATAATAACTAAATAAATATAATTAAAATATTTTCAATTCAAAATGTGATTAATCCTGATTCAATCAAAACATGTTTTGTCCCTGAATATCAGAACGTGTTATTTCCATATTTTAAATCGTTTTAAAAAATAATTAAACGACAATTTATCTACATGATTATCGCTTATTTATAGCTAATTAAAAAGTGTTAAATTTACCCTATAATACCAATCATAAACATCATTGCTCATGATGAAAACAGTTTTTTTTATTTCACTCATTTTGATATCTGTGTGACAAATCACGTTTTGATTGTAAGCTCCTCAAATAACAAGAATAACTATTGATTTAGTACCAGCATCTGTTGCCCGCGAATAGAGTCAGCAGCATAAGCAATTACCATAACACAAAGCGAAATACAATCTAGCACAGAAACCATCTCAGTTTCATCGTGATAACAAAAATCAATAGCCTTAAGAGGTTTTTCTTCTTTAACAAGTTCCCCAATGTTGAGTGGATCAGGTGATGGCGTTTCCAAACTCATCAACAAATTAAACAAACATATAGAAGGAACTTTGTGGGCGTCTCCATGAGTGCTGGTCTCATCAGTGTCTAGAATCGTTGAAACACTTCCAAACATTTGCAAGATGAATGGCTTCCGGTTCATCAGATAAAACTGTTTTACCGCGTACTCGACAGTTGTCGTTACAAGCTTATTTGTTTGATGAGTAGAGTATAGCTGCAAAAGTGTTGGCATTATCAGCAAATAACCATTTGTCGAGAATATATTTTTGAAATTGTGAGCCGCGTTTATATAAGTCGCGACTACGTAGCGCAAGATACACGAGTCCTCGCTGTGTAGAATTATCGCACCGTTGAGGACATTCAGGAACAAGTGAATGTCTCCCGAGTACGCGAAATTACCCGCCATGGCTTCAAACATCCGGGCTATTAATCTCACCCACATAAATTTGTGCATCACATCCAGTCCAAGCAGTTCCTGAGTTAATAAAAAAAAAAAAAAGTTTTATCAAATTTACGGAACTTGAAAACCGTTAAAATAATCAACTTACTCTGCCAATTTCTCCGCCTTTGTAAAGATCCAAGTCGGCTTCTAAAGCTTTACGAGGAAACGCCGGAAGCTTCATAAGTTCCTCGTGCAAAAAAACAACTCTTTGAACCACCATGTCAACATTTTTCAAAATGGCCCAGGTTAATAAAACTTTTCCTATTTCAACAAACTTGTGAACGAGTTCTTGTCGCTGCAAGGCATTGAAAGCGTCCTCAGGTTTCATGTGAATCAGTTCCAGTTGCGGATACTGAGATCTCTTGAAAAAATAATAATCTCTGACATAAGACGACGGGTTGTGAATTTGGTCTGGAATAAAATGATGAATGAAAATTTCGTTTCATTTTATTTTATTAATTGATTTAAAGATGAAAATTTATCAACATACGAGTTTTGTAGTCAACTAGAAAATATTCTTTGTGCTTATGTT
Organism: Microplitis mediator; assembly: GCF_029852145.1. Lineage (NCBI taxonomy): Eukaryota > Metazoa > Arthropoda > Insecta > Hymenoptera > Braconidae > Microplitis > Microplitis mediator. The sequence goes on along the minus strand of NC_079969.1, from coordinate 10,520,501 downwards.
CCTCGATCCCGAAGAAATCCAATGACTCCCGTAGAATCTGACAAAACTGAGTGTCTTCCTGAACAGGAAACTGCGAAGGAATACCACCAGCGTCAGGATCTTGAGGACCATGTACAATAATCTTCTTCGCGGAGGGAACATTAGCTGTGAGTAATATCGATGCGTCGCACTGTTCTTTTCTTAATATTTGTTTCAAGTCTTTGAACATTATTCCGTGTACACTATGGACGACCTATTAAATAAATTTTCAACTCAGTTATTCACCCGATGGTCAATAAATTGATGATCCCTGATAGCCAAGTTTGCCGCGAATTGTCGTCAATCTACTGCCGCAACCTGTCGCCAAGTTGGCCGTTCCATAAGTTGATCGCAACTTTCCGAGAAACTTGTCGACAACTTTCAGCTTCGGTAACTGTTGCCTACAAGTTGACTACAAGTTTCTTAGAAAGTTGACGACAGGTTGCGGCAGTAGAAGCCGAAAGTTGTCGACAACTCGTCGTCAAGTTGGTCGCAACTCATGTACACCAACTTTCTGACCAGAAATTCTGGCTATCAGGGAAGAATCAAATGAATAAGTTGATAATTTACCATCCAGAGTATTGACAGAGCAGTTCCGATATGTTTCTGGCCTTCCTCGTGCGGCGACCTTACGTAGAACATTACATAACCTATAATGTAATTGTAGAGAGCAAATGCCGCTTGCTGAGGAAGCCTTGGAACGAATCGTATCAAGTGACGAAGTATTTTGAACATAAGCTCTTGTTTCTCACGGGTGAGCCGTTCCAAGACGTAACGAAGAAAGAGAGCGCTGTCCTCGACGAGACAACTCCAGATGACCTGGTAGGCGACTTCGTAGACGGCATTCCCGTCATCGGAGACCGCTGCGTCGTCGAGCAAGTTGATGATCTGGACGATCGCGGAACAAAGCGAAGAAGGGAAGAGTGAAAGTGCTGACTGCCCATGGTGAGTCATATTCCGGGGCTGAGTCTCAGCGGCGTCGTCGTCAGCATTGCCTTCGTCGTGATCGTCGCCAACGGGACTGGGTTCGTACGCAGCCTGGACTGTGATCGGTATTGTCGTAATCAAAAAATTCTCTCGTTCCTCGCGCTTCTTATCATCCTGTGCCTGTAATGCCTTCTTTATCAACTCTGTTTGTTGTTTTTTTCTAGTCTTAGTAGCTGTCACTAATGATCGCTAGTTAAACAAAATCAATAAAAAATAATAATTTTTTTCAAAGCTTTCTAATTACTACAGTTATAATTTTTTAATCTTTTTTTTTCCTACTTTACGCGAAATTTAAAAGATTATTTCATTTTTTAAGATTATCGCATCCATCTTACGGCATCATAATTTGAAAATCAAATACTTATTTACTACTGACCGATGACTATTGGAGCAAAGATTTTCAGAAGATAAAACAAAATAATCCTTGTATTCAAACTACAAAAAACAATTCTACGCTAATTAACTTACATGACGCTCTTGATTTATAGTTACTTCTTCTACTTTTGTCTTAACCTGAGGCATCCAGGGCGGATCAACCACCGGAAGTGATTCTATACCAATTTTTGGCGATGGCAAAGTGAACTCAATACCCGGAGGGGGAACTTTAAAAGTAACGTGAGCTGCTTCTTCCATTCTAGGCCAGACTTGATATCGCAATTTCCACAAAACTTGAAATTTTAGAATTGCGTTGATGCGAATGGCGGAGCTAGAATGCTGGAGGCCGTGGTGCATAAGTTCGCTGGCTTGATTTGGCGCCCGAACTGCCGCGATGATGAATAAAGAGGCGGCGGATGCAGCGACCTCTTGGTTGGCTTCCAGAAGTAACTCCCAGGCGACCGGTAGCACGTCAACAAATAGATCTTCGGACATGACCACTGCCCCTTTTACTAGAGTCGCTATTGGCGCGTGAAAAGCTTCTTTAACTTGAGTCTTTATGTATTTTAGTATCACCGGAGGCTCTTTTTCCTCTTCATTGTTATCCTCGGTAAACTTTCGAGATGATAAACCTCCACGTTCAGAGTCTTGGTCCGCTAGGTCTTTGGATGAGTCTCTTATCAATCCGGTCAGGCGCCCTGATTGTGATCCATCTGAATTTTTATCAATTCTACAAAAAAAATTAAACTTTTCATAAAAAAAACTTTTAAAATAAAAAAGTTTTTTTTAATTATCATGTAATCCCACACGGAGAAAATGAGTCTCGAAAATATTTTAATATCCCGTGGAAAAAGTTCGGGAATTCCGGCGGTGAGTCGGCAGAATTCCTAAGGAAACCATACTTGTGTCAAAATAAGACTTCCGGATGAAAACTAGATATGCAATTTTATCGTAACGGATGGTGAGAATTTTAGTAAAAAAAAAGTAATATCAGCTGAACGTACATAATTGCAGAAAGATGCAGTTAAAAAAAATAATGTAAGATTTCCCAGATAAAAAAAAGGTTTTATCACGTAACGGATTCCTAGTAAGATCTTAGTGACATCTCGCGGAAAGGCACATAAGTAGCCGATAGGAAATTTTCGATTCAGTGTCTTGCTGGTATTAAATGAATTGACTGGTATTTAATTTATACCGATGCCCTGACATTTCTTTTCGAACACCGGATAAATTTTGGAGGAATTCTTATAAAACTCCGGCGAAATTCCAGCCAATTTCTAGCGGTAAAGTATATGAATATTCAATGAATTATTCTTGAAGTAAAAAATAAAAATTGTTGATTCAGTCTACTGCCAATAATTTCAACGGAACTTGATATGAGAATTCCTCCAGAATTTATGTGGTGTTCGAAAAGAAATTTCAGGGCATTAGTATAAATTAAATATATTTAATATATTTAAGTAAGAAATAGGGTAAGAACACCAGTACCCAGCCCCTAACCAGTAGCCAGCCAGTCATATACTTAAACATTGGCTCAAAATATATATAGATATAATTTAGCATGAGGTGGCTGGCTACTGGTTTGGGGCTGGGTACTGGTGCTCTTATCCTACTAATGTAAATCAATGAGTGCATTACTTTTACTATTTACTACTAAAGGTATAGTAAAAATGACAAAACAATAATTAATACTATATGTTTATCTGAAATTTGCTATATTTTTTTCTTCGTGCAGTAGTTTAGCCAGAAATTGAATTTAAAATGTAATACTTACTTAAATTTACGACCAACACTATCTTTTCTTCTGACAGGCGACACTTGAGCGCTGGTCTGATCAGAAACTTTCCTCATCCTCTTGTCTTTCTTTCCGTCAACTCCATCCTTCTTAGCATCCCCATCAAAATCAAAAGTCGACGCTCCATTAATTATTCCAAACTCCTCTCCATAAACTTTTCTCACAGATTTAATGAGCCGCGCGCAGGCACGCATCTGCCGTCGATGACAATATGGATGACAAAAGTTCTGATGTGAGCAGAAAAAATTAGAGGTCCCAGTAAACTGGACCAAAACCTTCATCCAGGGGAAGTTTTTGTTGGTGTCGTCAGTGTCATTGGAGTCACTCGGGCTCTCAGGCGGCTGATCGTCACTCAAAATTCCTGGAGATTCCTCACCGCTTACCTCACCACCGTAACCTTGCTCGGATGTGTCACTGCGATCTGACAGCGAGCTGACTTTCCTTTTAGACTGGATCGAATCCGCTCGTCTCACTGCATCTATCGATCGAACAACTCGATAGGATAGAAGGAAAATAAACTATTATTTAAGGGTAACTTGCTATCAGGATCTACGGTAAAATTTTAATTAAACATCTGACCACTAATCTGACGCCCAACTCTCATCAGACAATTGGGCGCCACCAGGAATCAAAGTAATCAAACCTCTAGCTTAATATATTTTCAATTATAGACCCTAGTAAATTTAATTATTATCAATAAAAAAATTAGATTTAAATCTAAATGATGAAAATGAAGTGGGGGATGAATGCAGTTGATGATTAATGATTAGCAGTAATTAAAAAAGGGTGCAGTAAATTACAATCAACATTCAGGTAGACTAAAAATAAATAGTTAATTATTAAAATATTTAAAAAAAAAAAACAAAAAAATTGTTGACTTTCGCCAGTCCTAGGCTGAATGTGCAACCAACAACTTACAAGCCTCACACTCCATGTCTTTTCCCTCTTTAGTATTACGACGCAATTTAAGACTACGTCGTTTGAATGATCCAGTATTTCCGGCAGTACCGCGTCGTAGTAAGAATGGCCTACCACTTGGTGTTGCTGAAACACGTTTCTTGTCGGCATTACGACTGATCATCGCGTCATTAATGAGCTGCTGTTGTTGGGTCATGGTATCGTCAGGCTGTATTGTGACAGTTGATTTACTGCTACCCTCCGATTCGTTGTCAGGCTCGTGAAGGACAAAGCTGATTTTTCGCTCTGATCGAAAGTCGAGGGCGATTGAGTCAGATGGTTGATGATATATATTGGTGATGGGATTAGCGTAACTCCACGAGCCTCTTTCGATCAACTCCCTCAACTCACCAGCAGTCTCACGATCGCCTGCTATCGACTGCAGACTTTGGGCAGACGTCTGGGAATGACCCATCGACGACAGTGCCATGCTCCATCGACGATTAGCTTCTCGGCTGTACATCCTTTCCCACGGGGCTGGACGCTCTTTTGTTGACAATCGCGATGACTTTGGCAAAGTCTGATAGGTTTCGCGTAGAAATGCCGTGATTTCGAGGAGCAGGATACACGCGACCATGCGCAGGGCTACTGGACACTGCGACCCATACGAATTTATGCTTGCTGAAAAATAATCATATGATTTAATATAACAATCAACAATTAACACACATATTATAAATACCTTCATCAAGAAAGTCTTCTTCTTCGTCTTCAATCACCAGATCCCGTTGCTTTGACTCGTCGGCAACCAAGGCTATGATCTGATCAACATTCTGCTTGTCTTCGTTCATAAATTCTTCGAGTCTCGAGCTTATTGCCTCTGCCCACTGATAAAACAGTTTACCAGCAGCGCGTTGGAGAACGTGCGTGCGTCTTAACCCACTGGGAGCATTCCTGGTGCTCATTGCGATAGACGGCCGGAAGATCGGAAGGTTTATTTTCATCCAAGTCGGCCAGTGACCTTTGTTGCATTGATGGACCAAGTGCGCACACTCCAGCAGCAGAGACGCTCGCGCTACAACTGGCGCATAAGGCTGAAATGTTTCATTTTTTTTATTTTTTCAAATAGACATGGCTTTGATAGATATCTAAAAATAAATTATATACCAGATCAAGAATAGCTGCTATTAAATGATGATCAGGTACTGAACCAGGTTGACAAGTTTCTAGTAAAAATGAAAACCGTTTCATTCCTTCAAAGACAGCTTCACATGGTACCAATCGTCTTTCCTTCAAAACAACAAACTCTGATTCCCTCGACGCGTCTCCCATATCCATTGAATTTCTTCTACTGAAATCTGATCAACAAATCAATTAATCATTTAATCAAATCATGAGTAATCAACAACTCAATTAAACTTACAATTATGTGGAGCTTCTTCAAGACTTTCATTTTTTTTTCCTTTACCAAATCCTATTTTATTAAGTTTATTTTCCATACGACGTTTTGCACGTTGTAGTGTCTGTCCAACACTGCAATTAAATTTATAAATTAAAACTGATCAAAATCACACGCAAAAAAATGAATTATAAAAATTAATGATTGATAACTTCAAATTTAGAATGTAGTCACAATTTAATATCATTTTAAAAAGTAATTTCGTGGTTTTATAGAATAAATTATAATAATCTTAATTTAAATATTGAAATTTACAGTTTATATGTAAATAAATCATGTTACAAGTAATAGAAATAACTGTGTGGTATATAAAAAAATTAAATTATAATAATTTAACGTTTCAACATTCGTTGTTTGGAACATTAAAGTTTGTAGTAAAAAAGTAAAAAAACATTCAGTATGGCAAATAAAATTTTCAATGTCGAGCAATTGATTTTATCTACATTGTTATATAATTATTACTTTCTTCAATTATAGAAAGTATATCTTAAACGCGTCAGTTTTTATAGTTTGAAACAATAAAACTTTACTTGTGTTTGTGGGCTTCCAATGTGTGTGAAAGAATTAACCTAAAGTATTTCCATATAACAATTTTGTTCAATTCTTGAGCAAGTCTGCTCTCAAGATCTATAAGTGCTAGTGTCTTTTTCTATGTATGTGTCTTGCTGCAGATACTTGTGACCAGATTTAAATTGCAAGCCTAGTGCAAGCCTTACACAAGAAAGTCGTGCCAGATTATAACTCAATTCTGGAGGAAGACTATAGTTGAAAATAGTTGCGCATGGGTTGCTCAAGGCTCAAGATTGACCTTGAGCCTTGAGCAGATCTTGAGCAGGCTATGCGTAAGTACCTACTGATGTAAGTTATACTGGTGCAAGAAATACGTCAGATACTTTTTCATTGCAACGCGTTCAAGACATCTTTAATATTCTTGCGTACGATACCATGAGTAAGACATGCACAAATCTTGACATAGGTTTCATGATACACGATCTTGCGAAAGACACATACGTAGAAAAAGACACTAGCAGCTAGGGGTCTTGCTCAAGATAGTTACTCCAGAATCTTGCTCAAACACGTATTACTAGAGTATATGTAAATAAATCATGTCATAAGTAATAGAAAGTACTATTTAGTCGATAAAAAAATGAAATTATAATAATTTAACGTTTCAGCTTCAACATTTGTTGTTTGGAACATTAAAGTTTATAGTCAAAAGAGCAATAGATTTTATATACAAAGTTATATAATTATTACTGTCTTCAAATTATAGAAAGTATATCTCAAGCGCGTCAGTTTTTATAGTTTGCAACAATCAAATTTTACTTGTGTTTGTGCCCGGCTCAAAAAATCCGATAGATTCTTATAGCTGTATGTATAAGGCCCTATACTCAACTGTAGCACTTCTCATAGAACTCATTCATTCTTATAAAATCTCTATGGGAATTTATGAGAATCTATTGGATTCTATGAGATTTTCTAAACAGGGTGGGCTTCCAATGTATGTGAAAGAATTAACCTAAAGTATTACTAATCCGACTATACCTACATGGCAAGATGACGTATTTATCATTTCAAACAATAAAATTTACAGACCAAGAGTGACTATTTTTTTTCATATCAATTCATATCAATATATTTTAGAGAATCACTCTTATAGTTTTTCGCTTTCAATATCATATTATTTTTTAATTACCTTTTTTTGATGCGGGTTAATTGTTCGAATAATAAAAATGAATGAAAATCCGAATAAAATTTATTATTCATTTTTTTGCGTGCAGGGAATCATGTGGAAAATGAATACTTACCCGCGACCTGGTCTGGTAACGCGATAATGCCCGCGATGGAAGCTTGACTGTCTGATAAAGTTGCCTTCGCTGGGCGACTCGCTGCTGTCATGGCTATCAGTCGAATCAGTCCTTCCATATTCGCGTCTGCACCAGTTAACGATCCCCCCAAACTGGAATCTGGTAGACTTGCGGTTCTTTCTATTGACGCAGGTCTCGCCGATTCCTAAATTACGCTCGCTCTGACGTGGCGTCAACAGATGCTTCTTGCGCAGGTTCCCTAAAGGACTCTGACTTACTTTAACGTTTTCTTCACTCAGCTCCGTCTCTAATAAGCTCTGTAGCTTTATTTGCAAATAGTAATCATCAATAATTTAATCCTGATAAAAGAATTTGAATAAATAAAAATATTTACCGCGCCTGTAGAGGAGGTACTGCGTTTTTTAAACGCCTTTCTCGTTCCTCGATCGTCAATATAATGACAGTCAGCTAGATCGTCATCGAACTCTGACTGATGAATATGACGAATCACGCGGGTGGTTATGATACTAGAGTTACAACGTTTGTTTGGTTTGTCCGAGGAATCTAAAATTCCACTGAGAGCAACACGTCGGAAAACGCCTCCGTGATTTTCCTTAACGTAAGTTATAAATTGTTTTATATCACAGTAAATAGAAATATTTTCTTGGGACTTAAACTCGCGGGAACTAGAAACGAATCGAGTTACAAGAGATTTGAAAATACAACCAAGTATTTTGCTTTCGATTGTACGCGATGCGTATTTGAGACCACCGTAAGATGCAGTCGCTGAGGCTGCTGTTGCAGAAGCTAGAGCAGATGCTGTTGCTGCTACTGATGCTGTATTATTTGAAAGGATTCCACTTCCCAGACCGAAATTATTCGAGTAACTGGTTTGATTCGCCGTTTCTGGTGATTTGTTGACGTTTCTCTTTTGATCTGGTTCAAGTTTTGGTAAATAACGATAATTTAGTGAACGTGGATTACTTTAAGGAAATACTTACTGAGAGGTGACAATAGTGAGCTGGGTTCCACGCAAAAGCCCACGTAGGAGTGAAACAGCTCAAGAATATCTGGGATAGGCTGGTTTGAGATCATCGATCGTAGAGTACGGGAAAACTGTCTCGAGCTTGCCTGGAAGAGCTTGCTCAGCATAGTAGAGACTTGGGAACGACAAAAGTCCGCTTGAGGTCCCCGGATTCCATCCGCGCACCCGTGGGGACAGCCCAGATGCTTTATCACGCGGAAGACGCAATTCAGCATTAGCGCATGGGCATTCCAATTCCGGCCTTCAAGATCATTGCGAGGATCTTGATCATTTACTGGAGAATCGTGCTTGCGTTCAGGTTTCTCATTGACATCTTGACCTGATCCTGGATCAATTATTTTACTTAAATTTATATAAAATTGTATAATTAATTTTAGTTACCGGCATTGCTCGCTTCTTCTTCAAGGCACTCTTTCAAAACTCCCATCTCCATTAGCAATTCCACTAGGTTCAAAATACTCTCACAAACTCGCGGAGTGCAGTAAGTACCGTCTCTCAAGGCCACCGAATGCACAGCCTGAACAAAAGTAATTTTAATTGATCGGTTTCAAAGTTTTTAACCTCAAAATTAAAATTTTTATCTCGGCCGGTAATTTTTCAGTCGATAACTTAAATACGGAAAAAACCAAATAGTACTGGTTACTGTTCTGCGTAGTAATCGACGAACAATATAGGGAAAAATACATTTTAACATGATTCAAATTAGAACAGGGGTCAGTCATAATTTAACACGTACTATTACTTTTTGAACAGTAACCAGTGCTGTGCTACACATTACATTAAACACATGACTGGTTACTGTCAAAATAGTCGTCATTAACATCCAGAACAGTACTCAGTCCTATTCTGACATGAACGGTTACTAAATTCAAATGTGTCTTTACTATTCTTGACAGTAGAAGTCTATAATTCAAATCTGTATAGATTATTAAAATTTCTCAGATTATTATTCATGTATAGATCATTCTCAAAACTTTTTTGTTAGTTTATCACATAGGTTAATTTTAATTAACATACGATTCATTAAAAAAATTCTATATAAGCAATATTTTTGGTTCTTCTTAATACAGTGAAAAAATTATCCATCATGAATAATTTTATCATATTAAAAAATTATCAGATATTGAAATTTATTAATGATGATTTTATGAAAACGTTTAATTATACACGGAAAAAACAATATACTAGTGGCTACTCTCTGGATAGTACTGAGTGCTATCTCAGACAGCAATGGATACAGTCTAGATAGCATACAGTACTGTCTGAAATTTTTTTTTACAGAAAGTACTCAGTACTATCCCAGAGAGTTGCCACTACTATATTGTTTTTTCCGTGTAGCTATGAATTACAGACTTCTACTTTCAAGAATAGTAAAGATACATATGAATTTAGTAATCGTTCATGTCGGAATAGGACTGAGTTCTGTTCTGGATGTTAATGGCGACTATTTTGACAATAACCAGTCATATGTTTCATATACTGTGTAGCACAGCACTGGTTGCTGTTCAAAAAGTAACTAAAGTTCTAATATGAATCAGTCATGTTAAAATGAATTTTTCCCTATATTGTTCGACGATTACTGCGCAGAACAGTAACCAGTACTATCTAGTTTTTCCGTGATGCAGATTTGATAATTTACCTTCAAAACGATTTGATAATCAATATCGCCTTCCTTAGTGATATAATACGCAGATCCAGGGGCTTCGGGAATGTCATCGCCCAAGTATGTGATATTTGAATCAGTTTGAGATCGGGTCAAACTTGGCTTGCGTTCTGAGCTCAATCTACTCCCGTGGATGCTTATCGAGTCCAGCTGGCTGTCTATTGAACCCTAAAAGATTAACGAAATAAACACAATTCTTTTAAAATTTCACAGAAAACAATACCTGGCGTTTTAAATAATCAGGCGACGGAGTTGGCGTATGTTCTGTGACAGTAATTATCGGATTGGGCGCTGCGCAAGATTGGCTGTAAAATCTGCTTTGCTTCCTCTCAACTTTTGTGTCTCCAGTGTATCTATTTCAAATTACGCAATAATTAAACTCAAAATTTTACCTTTCATTTAAATATTAAAGTTTAAAATAAATTTATTTTTAGTTCATGCTCTCTAGGCTTTTGTAAAATTTTAATTTATCAATTGTCTAGTTCCTAATGATTTGACTGGTGTATTCATGCGCTACCAAATATTGATAAAAATACAAAAAGAGCAGAAAAAATAAAATTAACAAGGTTTTAAAGATTTAAAATAAGGAATAGCGGAAAATTCTTTTAGGTTAATGACTTACCCACCAGCAGTGAGCTCGTTAATCAAGCAGCTGAGTTTTATTCAAGAAGGGAAGCAAAGAGAATAGAAAAAGATACATACGGAAAGAATAGACATTTATATATATGTATATATTTAATTTATTAAACACTTAATTAAACTAGCTTACTTTAATCGTAACTATTGTAATTAATTATCAAATTTAATCTCAACTAGTTTTTGCGTCTAGAGAAACTTGAGAATTTACGAAAAGAATTTTTTTTTTTACTTTTAACAAAAATAAATTACCTTAAACTCGGCATGCTTTTGCCTTTGATTAAATTTGACGGGTAAAGCATCTGGTCAATGTCCCGGGCGTCAAAAATTCTTGAAGACGTTGAAGTTGGTCTCGTCAAATGATCGTCGCCTGTATCGAGACTTCGATGGCATTCTAGGTCCTTAAAAGAATTTACTTTATTTTATAATTAATAGCACAAGTTTTATTTATTTATTTTTTTTTTTTTTTACATATTAATGAATTATTAACTTTTTCTAATTCATGTTTAGATTCATCGTGTCCAATTTTCTCTAAATTTTTCTCCGACTTGGATAGTAATTTAGTTTCAACAAAAGCCTTCAAGTCAGCCATCTTCATCCGCTTCTTTGTTTTCTCACTTGCACGTCTAACATGGCTGCCCTCTTCGTTAATTTTGTTGGTAGTGTTGTAAGGCAGATCGGCGATCGTTGCCAAGTCTGACATCGTTGAAGGCTCCCGGGCATCCGCAGGCATATCGATGACTTCTTTGTCTTCTTTCTTTTTGCTTTCGGGACTTTGGTAAATAGATACCTCGATTTTAGGTATTGGCAATGAATTGCTTCGTCTTCGGGGCATTTGTTGCATCGACGTTTCTTCATTTATCTTTTGTAGTCTTAAAATTTAAATTACTTATTACGTATGAAGATAAGTGTCTAATTACAGATTAACTACTTACCGGTTGTATAAAAATTGTAGGGCCCAATAGATTCCTTCCTCTTGCCACTGAGAAATAAAAAGACATCTCAGAACCGCGACGTCCATAAAAGTCGCCGCGCGAATGTCAACCGTGGCTCCTGAGGCGCGGGTCGATTGGTTTTCATTTTGATCAGTTTGAACATTTTCTTCGGTTGGAGGTTCAGGTTTTTGTTTGGCACTTTCTTGATTATTTTTTTCATTTTTTTCAGCTTTCGTTTTACTTTTAATCCTAGAAAAAAAATTTTTATTACAAGATTAGTTTTCACTTGTCGCTATAAAAATTAAATTTTGACACTTACCCAAATTGTAAAGTTGTAAGTGTTTTTTCATCAGATCTATCGTATCCTACTCGTTCGATGGTCAGCGTTGACTCAAGAGATTTACTGGAGCGACCCATCGCTACGTGAAGAATACTCGCCTCGGCCTGAATATTTAAAATTGATTTTTGTGTTATCTTATAAACAAATATTTAAAATTTATATCATTTAAATATAATTGCTTACTGAAAATATTGTAAAAACTTTTTTAACTCCGTCTCCGTTTTTATCGTTATCAGGAAAAGGCATCCGATATATTACCTGTAAATCAATGTTTCAAAATGACTATCATAAATACATTCTTCAGTCAATTGCCTCTCCAATGAGTACCCACATCAATATACTTCAATAGAAAAATTTTTTTTATTCTCGGAGAAGTAAAAAATTATTATTTTCAAAATATATCGATCAGAGTACTCATTTGAAAAGAAATTTTGTGCTCGATACCAAACTACCAATTTTTTTACCAAAAAATTTTTTTCGTAAATTTAAAAATTTTTAAAATTAACAAAAAAATTTTTTGTTAACAAATAATAAATAGCGTTGTGTTAATGATTTAAGGTAGTAGTCTGGTAACTCGAATTGAAAAAATCGAAAAAATTTTTTTTGTAATTCGAAAGTGCAATATATTAAGCATATACTGTGAAAATTTCAAACTGAAATTCGAAATAGGAACAGAGTTACAACGAGTTTTCGAGAACGTCTCATAGTTGCGCGCCGAAGATTACTGAAACTTTAAACGCGTTTATCTCGGAACAACGTTTTTACGGTCGGCCCGGGTCCTAACTTTTTTTCTATTCAACCTATTGGTCTCAAACTTAAACCCGATGAAAAAAGATTTTATACAATTGTATAGAATTATTTATCAATTATATATAGACTATATATAATTGGATAGAAAAAATGGCCCGATCCAATTGTATACAATTTGTATAGAAATTGTATACAATTCTATACAAATTGTATATAATTCTATATAATTATATACAATTCTATATATTGCAATTATATAGAATTGTATATAATTTGTATAAAATTGTCTATAATTATATAGACTTGTATACAATTTGTATAGAATTGTATACAATTTCTATACAGTTGTATACAATTGGATCGGGCCATTTTTTGTATATAATTTTATACAATTGTATAAAATCTTTTTTCATCGGGAACTGGTTATTCTACACACTTGTAGTTCTCATCAAAACTAGGATTTATGTTTTTCACCCCTAACTTCCCATAATATAACCCTTTTCATGCGACAAAAAGATGACTTTTTTTTTCAAAGCCCGCCATTTTGTTCTTTTTTAATAAAATTTAATAATTCTACTACCTGCGAGAATGGCATGTCTATAGATTAAGACTAATCAAGAATTTATAATTTTAAATGTCCTCAAGAGTCAATATCACCGGGGTCATCCATGCGCTTTTTTCGCAACTTCAAGCGATACTAATAATAATAAATTATTTAATTTCTTAAAAAAAATTTTTTCTGTTAACTTAAGATGTAAATAAAAACATATTAAAATTGCAAAACGTTTCGTTAGTTCCTTCTAAAAAAAAAGGCCCTTAAAAAAAGCATGAAAAACGACGCGAGTTACTAGACTACTACCCTAATTTCCTCTGAAACGAGTACCCACATCAATATATTTCTTACATTTTCGTCTTCATTACTTGAACTTTCTTCAGGTATAGTTTCCGGAAATACTGTATCTTTTGGCGACGAAACCCAGTTATTCTAAAAGAATTTATAAATTAATCCTCAGCCAATTGAAATCATTAATATAAATAACGAATTACTTCATCATCTTGTTTACTAGTCGGCAAATTTTGTTCTGAAAAACACATACTGATAGTCTGACTCGGTGGACTGTCATCTTCATCATTCTTTTTACCTAAAAAAACCCAAAAATAAAATAATCAAATCCTTTAATTCACTTCAATAAATATCTTTCTAAAATAAATTACGTGAGCCAAAAAAAATATCTGTCGACTGCTTTCCTAATCTCGAAGACTTCCACCACAAAGATCTCGGCTTAGGTCTGCAGTGCGCAGTAAAACATGAGTTCTCTGGATGTCGATATTCATTCATCGGTTCCCAAATTTTAACTCCATTTTCAAGCCGCAAGTTGCTTTTGAAGTCAATATCTTTCAAATGGTTGCTCAGCGGAGCAAACAAGTACACAAATAACTGTACAAATAATATATTTATCACCTCAACTTCTTTCTCTCAAAATAATTTAAATAAAATACGTACAGTAATTGTTGGTATGGAGTAAAGATAATAAAATGGATTATTTTGCATCCCGAGTTCTGAATCTGTTTCCGCACATTCTTCAGCGGCGTCAAGTAAAAACCAGTGAAGAATATACAATAGCGTTGTTTCTATTGGTCCGATATTTTGTAAATCTTTTCTGTAAAAAGAAAGTAATGAATTAATTGAATAGAACTTTGGAAAAAAATGAATTTATTGATAGGAAATTAAATAAAATTACTTGTTGTAAAGTAAATTAGCTGCTGAATGCAATACGTATGGTAATGCTGTCTGTATTAAACGCCATCGTGGTACAGTATTTAATATTTCAATTAATGATGGCGTTAATTCATTGTGGAGACTTTGAACGAGTACTTTTTCAAAAGACTGAAAATTTATTATTTTTAAATCAAGTTTAGGCGGCAATTTGGCTTGAAATTTTCATATAAAGTCTCTAGTTTAAAATTTTAGCGGTTTTCAGTGAAAAAAACTATGGGTCAAAAAGTTATAGGGATAGTAGTCAAAAATTTTTTTGTGGCAGATTTCTAGCTGTGGAATTTGAACAAAATTTTTTTTTTAACGAGTTATGGAAATTTAAAGTTAGAGTCGGTATTTTCACTTTTATTAGAGATAAAATTATATCAATATTTAACAAAATTATATTTACCGTACTGGCTTCTTTCATTTCCTGAGTACCAAATAAAGTTAATTAGTGCACTATAATTATGATAAAATTTAATTAAAATTAAAATAACTCACGTGATGCCCGGGCGCATTTTGGCAGAACTGAAAAAAAAATAATAATAAATCAAGATTATTAACTTTTTCTAAATATCAAAGTAGCATTTAACGCTCCGATGACTTTAAACACGAAAGTTAAAAACTTACCGTACATGATGCCTCGTGTAATTTTCCGAGCTTCGCTCTGGTAAATGGTCTATCAAAATTATTATTATTATTATTTAAGAGAAAAATATCGAATTAAAATAAATAAGTACTCAGCGAAGAAATGAGATATAAAAAAAAAAAATTACCTCAATTGACGCCAAAGATAAAGTTGAACTGGGATGGGCAGAGCCTGTTCCATTAGTCCGTTATCGAAAGATCTTCGCTTATCCATGATTTATTTTTTATAAATTGTGTGATGGCATTAATGTAATTACAAGTGTCGTAGTAATAGTAATTTTTAACAATTTTATTTTTAAAAACGCAGACTTTCACTTGAGTGGTGAGGAAAATTTTCGAATTTGGTTTCAAGACTTGAGATGAGTTGGAAAAAGAGAAATGGAGACGCGTGAAGGAGTCAGGAGTATAAAAATTAATAGGAAGAATCACGTGTGATACTCGGCCTACTGGCACAGTTTTGTACAGTGGGGCGAGAAGGCGAGGGTGAGAGAGAAATGCCACGGGACTGCAAGCTGGTGAGTCCCTCGAAGGGATCTGTCGACAACGATGGAGTCGGGAAGAGAAAATGAGGACTGCGCTTGCGGAGGAAACCCGAGTGTTTTTCCAGGGGACAATCGGTAATGCGCCGCCGTTAATCGATCTCGGGTGAGTCTGCTCTCTGGACCACCCTTATGATTCTCTGCGTGCGCAATTTATTATCTACCTTTTGGGTCAATGGAAAAATGTTATTTAGTCAGACATGCTTTTTTTTTTATAATAGGAATTAGTATTCAAATTCATTCAATTTATTCAATTTCCTGTAGAATGAGTACCCACATGACTATATTTTAATTTTTAAAATTTTTTCGTAGATTAAAATTTTTTTTTCATAATGAGAAAAAGAAAAAAAATTATGAATTAATTATTTTTAAAAATAAATAAAATACCCAAGTAACACACAGACAACTTTAAGATGTCTTTTAAAAGGATAAGACAAATTTTTCTTGTCTCAAAGTCATCTATTTTGGTATAAATAAGATAATAAGACATGCGGATGTTGGTTCTAGGAGACATAGAAAATTTATGTTGTTTTTCCTGTCTTAAAGAAATGTCAGTTAAAAAATCGTTTAGATGACTTATTTTACCACTATTTGTAATTTACTTTTTGTCGTCAATTGTGTCGAGTCTTTTAAGCAGATATTTTTTCGGCGACATAAATTTCTGATAGTTCCGTCAAAATGTTGGTGTCTTATCACACGGAAAAAAATGAACTATATAAATTGAGAATGACGAGTAATATAATGATAAAGTGATCAGTAAAGACCATCATTATAAATAGTAATTTTTTCATTTATGACCAAAACGTGAATAATTACAGGATAAGTATGAAAATTTATTGTCTGTGCAAGAAAATTTACTATTTGAACTTTAAAAATCGTAACTGATACTTAGAAAATTGACGACACGTATTATAAAATTTATTATTTGAAATGTTAAAATTTCCTATATTGACACCCGGGTTCCGGGTTATAATTTCAAACATTAATTTTTAAAGTTGATTTTTTTCCATGCAATATTCAAAAAACAGACTAAAACCTGATATCTTATATATGTCACAAATGCAAGTGTGCTACTTGGGATAGAATGTTTTTGTTTAAGTTGAAATATAACTTAACAATTAATTTTTTTTTTTTTTTAAATGACTAGCTTCACGTGACAACAAACTGTCATGACTAAAATTTTCATTAACAAGCAATGTCCGAAAATTCTGATTCTCTTGCCAAAGATTTAATCGCATCAATAATGATAAATGTCAATAATTCAATATCATGTCAAGGTAATTTATTTATTTAAAAGTAATAACAATAATAATCTTATCTATTTGATATTAAATTTAAAGGTAATATTTTTTCAGAACAAGAAACGGAAAAATTGACTGGCAGCAATTCCAACACGAGTATCTCTGAAATATTACAAAAAGTCGCAGAACTAGCAGAAGGACTCTGCAATGATCTCCAGGGTGTCCAAATAGGCGACTACGTCGTCTCCATGAATAAATCCCCGCTGGAAATCCAAGTTAAGCAGGCCATTGAGAACTATAAAGACGGAAAAGAGGTTAAAGTTTTAATCAAAGGCCAGGGGGATGGTGTGGAAAATATTCCATTGCCTGGAGAAGTCGTTCCCTTAACTCCAGTAACTCCAGTGACTCCAGAAGGTTTAAACGCAGAACCAAATGTAATTGAAAATGATCTGAGTACTTTGAAGAGAAAGAAAAATTTATCTCTCGCTCGAAGAATTTGGAGAATTTTACGTTTTACTTTTAATCGACGTAAAAATTAATTATTTATTTATTTAAATTAATTATGTATTTAAATGTTTGGTTTAAATAAAAATAAATTATTAATATTAATCGATTATTTTTTCATGTGTCGCTTATTCCCGGAGATAAAACAAGTTCAATGGATGCAATAAAAATCAATCATCAATTTAAAAGTCGCCGTGTCGCAACTCAACTCGGTCATCGGCCGTCTTAGCGCATCTTGTTTCGTTTTTTTTTAATTTTCGTGAAAAAAAAAAATGAATTTTTCCGTCAAAAATTCTTGAAAAAAAGAAAAATGTCTGACTGAAAATTGATATGATTTTTTTTTTCAATTTTTATTTTAAATAATTACATGAAAAACAAGAGTACCTCAGCATGGAGATTAAAAATAACAATACGATGTATTATTTAGACAAAAAATGTTATTTAGTATTTAACGACTAACAAAAGCCTTGGCAACATCATCATCGTCGTCGTCGTCGTCGTCGTCATAATTTAATATCTCTCTTCCTCCTTTACTCACTACACACACTAGACTAAAAATAGTAAACTGCTGAATCAGGGTACGCGGTTGCATCTAGACAACTTAACTGGGTATCGTAAATAGATTTACTAGTTTTTATTTACCGGAAGTTAAACTGTTAACTTGTTGCATTAAATATCATGAAGAATAATATATAGATCGAATTGGAGTCTGATTAAAGTTAAGTTTTGGTAACTGGTTAAATAAATAATAGACGTAATATATAGTTTTATTGTAATTTGTAATCCCGGCGGGACGTGATCTGGCAACCCTGACACTAAAATAAAACCGAAACCATTTATCGTAGCAAGATGGTGAGTTCACAGATGAGAACGAAGGTCCTCGGGCTGTTTTTGGAACACAACGTTGCCAGTAAAGAAAAGTTAACTTGTCTTCTTAACTTCTCCTCCTCCTACGGCTTATTCTTGCCCACAAGATCCAGATCCAGATCCACATCCACACGATTCTCGGGTGTCGAATACTCTCGCCGAGGACGCCCTCTGTTGCGTTAAAATTAATCTGTCTGGTACCAAAAGCTCGCATTTCTGGTTCTTACTCCGTTCAGTCAACGTCCAGAAGCCGACACATTTCTTACAGCAATGGTGAGCTTTTTTTTTTTTTTAATTATTCATTTAAAAATTTTTTTTTTGAGTTCAAAATATTTTTTTGTTCATATAATTTTTAATTATTTGAATTTATTATTTTTCAGGCGAATCTTAGTCCCAGAGAGGTCGAAAGTGAGTAAATTGTGGATTACCTTACACTTGTTACGTCAACGATAATATAAAAAAAAAAAAAAATCGTGATGAGTGAAAAAAAAAAAAAAATTTTAACTTGAGGGATTTCTTTTGGGTTTTTCAAAAAAATAATTTCAAAAATAGTTTTCACTATAATTTTAGTAGTGAGTGATTGTGACGGAAATCATTTTTTAAATTTTGAATTTAAAAAAAAAAAAAAATTTCATCTTTTTGATAAAAAAATTTTCTTTCAAAATGTTTTTTAAAAGGGTAAAATTAAATTTTTATAAAAGTGATGTGTTTTTTTTTTTATAAATATTAAAATTTCAAAATTTTTACAAGTAAACAAATTTTGAAATTTTATTTTAAAAAAATTTTGAATAATTAATCGAGTAAAAAAATTGTTTCGAATATTTCGAGTAAAAAAAGAAAAAAAAAAGATCTTGCGTAACTATTGTTGGGATTCCAAAAGTGATCGTTGCCGTTGGTGTCAAAAATAGTATTGGTAGTGTGTTCTTATATGGCTAGGATCACGAGGTAGGGGTAATCTGACCCAGTATACAATATACAACTTAAACTAAAACAGGGATATGGAAGTTAGAGAAGACACATCGATTGTGGTGGGAGTCAAAATTTCCTCAAGTCAAAAATAGATCTGATACATACAGATGCATGTATATATATATACCTATATATTTTGGTATCAGTTATACAAACACACTAAAAATGCCCTCCTATGGGTATCCGAGCTGATATAAATAAGAGAATAAAATAAAATGATTTATTTATTATTTATTTTTGAATTTATTAGGAGCCGAATTCTGTTTCTCGATCTACGATGCCGATGGTACCAACGTAATTGACGCAGTCGATCTTGGAAACGTATTACGAGCACTTAATCTAAACCCCACGAACATGACAATCGAAAAAATGGGAGGCACCACCAAGAGAGGAGAGAAGACATTAACGATCGAAGAATTTTTACCAATTTTCGAGCAATTGAAAAACGACAAAGATCAGGGAACATACGAAGACTTTCTCGAGTGTTTAAAATTATACGACAAACAGGAAAACGGTACCATGCTTGCCGCTGAACTTTCAAATATGCTTGTAACTGTTGGTAAGTTTTAAATAAACGTATAGTAAATTATAAATTACTAATCATCAATTTACTTGACAAGGTGAAAAATTGGAAGACGCTCAAGTAGAAGAAATTTTATCCGAAACTATGGATCCCGAAGACGAAGATGGATTTATTCCTTATGCACGTAAGTATTATTACTATTATTATTTATTGTTATTTAAATAAAGTATTAGATAATTCAGTATAATTGTAATAATTAAAAAAAACCCTAGCACGTACCCGTAAATGTTAAAATGATGTAAGCCCCCAGTGTAGGAAAAGAAAGTAGAAAAATAAGTAGTTAGTCCCGTTTGTTATCCCGAATTGTTAATTTTTTACAGCTATGCTCAAGAAAATGATGGTCTTACTGTAGGGGTTTTTGGCGTCTATATAAAAAAATATTATCGTGAGTAATCCCTTTCCGACCGTTCCTTGTATTTTATCTGCTTCATTAAAACCTTTATTTTCTTATTAAAAATCTTTTACTATTTTTTTATAATATAAAAATGTTCATTTTTTATTTTATCTGACCATATAAGTCAGTATATGACATATATATCAGATTTATATAAATTGTAATTTTTTAATGCTTTTAAATTTCAATATTTTTGTCATAAGATCAAAAATTACTCATGTATGATCATATATGGTAAAGATGACTCATATATATGTATAAAATTAAATAAACATGGTATTATATATATTTTATAAACAATTACCTCTGATCATATATGGTCATTTTTAGACACATATCATCGTATTTGGTTACATATGACTATATATAAAAAAAATTGACTAAACATAGAAACATATATTGTACATATAAATACCTTTGATCACATATAGTAATATGTGGTCATATAAGATCATTTATATGCTAAATTTAATTTTAAATAGAAAATTATATAAAAATAAAAATGAATGAACATTTTATCAATGATTTTATGAGCTTTTTACTATCCTATATTCAATTTATAGGACAGGTTTCAGAGTTGCAGAGATACTGAGAATCGATAATCAGTTTAAGCAGACACGATTGTCAATTACTAAAAAAAACACCAAAAAAATTCACCTTTGTTGTCTTTTCTATCTGACTTTGATCTGTTTCTGCTGTGGCTTGACAATGTCTCACTCAAATATCACACGAAGGCTTTTTTTTTACTGTGCTTTAAAAACTTTTATTATTTTATTTTTACAAAGAGGTGGAAACGATCTATAACTATTATCGAAACCTCTTGCCAGTCGTTAATTTATGCTAATTCTTGTTTATTATTATTTATTTCAGCTTTTCTTCGTCGATTGTGCGATCGAGCAGCTGCTGAAGAAGAAGCCGAATAAATTTATTTAAATATTTTGGTAATAAAAATAAATAATAATGAGCAAGTTAACATCAATCGGCGGCCGTCATCACCAACATTTTAAATAATAAATTATTTATTAATAATAATAATAATAATAATAATAATAATAATAATAATAATAATAATAATAATAATAATAATAATAATAATAATAATAATAATAATATTTATAATAATGATAATTATAACAAAAAAAAAAACATTAACAATCATCATAATCATATTTTAAAAAATATTTTTGGTTCCTCGTCTCATAAATATTTTCATCAACAAATTTCATTTTAAAACAACAAAAAAAAATTCATGGGAAAAATACTCAGCGCCGTTATTTTATTTAATTTACTCAATGTTGATTAGCGAAAAAATAAAAAAATTGTAAAAAAAAAAAAAAAATTGTCTACGTCTTTCAAATAATAATAAAATTACATAAAAATAATAATTGTTATTTTTTGAATATTTAATAAACAACACAACATTGTACTGGAATAAATAAAATAACTTATTTTACTTACAATCTGTTATTTAAATTAAATAAAATAAGTGATTACGTTAACACGTAAGCTCAACAAAATTTTAACTATAATTTGTTAATATTTTCTTTTACCCTTTTTATTTTAATTTTAATTTAATATACACTTAATAGTAAATAAATTTAAAATAAATATGTTATGAATACTTGAGATGACGTCACTGCAGCTTCGGTGATGCTCGGATTCACTCGGATGCACGGGTGTGGGTTGAATTTTATCCGGGACCCGGCAGTTGATGAATTGGTTTCAAACGCGACGAAACTATCGCGCGAGTTGTCTCGTATTTATAATTAATAATTAAGTTAGTAAATTTATTGGAGTGTTTTAAATTGCAATAAATTTATTTATTTTAAAAGTGAGTGTTTTAAACTACCTTGTGAATTTTTGGTTTTTATTATTTTTTCAATATGACTGACGTCCAAGTCAAAGGTGAAGAGATAAATAGATTACAGAATTCATCACGAGCAGGTAATTTTAATTAAATATTTTACTCTAGATCTAAATCTATATATAAATATCAAACACGCGATAAAACTGAGTACAGAACACGTTTTTGTAAAAAAATAATTTTTGGTTTAATGATTTGTTTGGATTTTTTCGCGCAAGCGCTCAAATTCCCATATGACAAACACTTGCCATGAAAATAAAAATAAAAAATAAATAAAACAGGTACAAGGCGTCGGAGATTTTTGAATTGGTAATTGTAGAGATAAACTAGTTAGACAAGTGATTCAAACAGGTTGGTAACAAATGTTAAGGTTGTAAACAACCTGATACTTCCGATTCAAAATCTGTTTCCGCGGAGTTGAGAAAATACTGAGATCCACGGTCATGAGCCTCAATAACGGGGCCATGAGAATATTCTCACTTGGTTACATTTGCATTCAATTAATCTAAGATTACAATCACCCAATAATCATCATTTCAACCTGTTTAATATTTTGTCTTAAGAATAAACAATAAAATTGTGTATTCTTTTAATGACATTCATTTCAAACGATGTCGCGGCTTAAACAATGAGTTTATCAATAAAAACATAATTAAATATTTTTTAGGAAATTAAATTTTATATAAAAAAATACCTTGGTTAAATTATCAATCATTAGTTAATCTAAAAGATCTACTTTTATAAAATTAAAAAACTCATATGTTTAAAACTAATAATTTTATGATTAATTTTCTACATACTTTTTTTGTAGGAAATTAATTTTTCTACAAAAAGTCCTGAGTAAAGTAAGCGTAGAACTGGTGGTTTAAAAGATAGCCGAGGTTTAATAGAAATAAATGCGGATTTCTCGAGAATATTCAATTAAATCGGCGAAAGTTATTTAAATAACAAGACTCCTTAAATGCTTTAATTATTTGATGGTGACATGGTGAGTCATAGAATTTATTTCGCCTATTACACTCAAGTGTTATAGAGTAGACATGTGTGCAGAGAAACATTGTTGTAAATTGCGATCTATATATCGAAGACCATAAAGGGACACTCGATACGCTCGAGTACTCTGATGAGTTTAACGGAAGTGGAAAAACTTCTTAAGAAGAATTTCAACTCAAGTATAAGAACAAGAGCAAGAATAAGAGTAAATTGAAAATTGTAGGCGTTAAATTATTTAGGCAATTACTTAATCGTTAGACAATTTAACGTAGACTTGCACGCGACACAAATATATATAGACAATAGACTCGTGAGGGTGACAACCGATGCTTATGAGATTGATTGATTTGAATTAATCACGAAGGTCGCGTGACCTAACTCTCATCCGTTTCTCACATCCTAGAATCTAAAGCCTACATATTATAATTTACCCTCAGAAAAAGTCGCAAAATAATTAGAGCTTTTTTTTTTTTTTATTAAAATAGTAAAAAAAATTTTTTAAATTATTGTGCCCACACGTAACTCATTAATCTTAATTATGCTAGTGAGTTATTTCCTCAGTTTAATCTCAAATCTGTCTAGTGTAATTGGTTAGATCATTGCCCTAACTTTGTATTTTAAGACAATACTAATATTTATCACTTTTGCTAATAGACCTATGACCTTTTTTTGTTACGAGTCTTGCTAATACTGTCTGTTTCTACTTAACGAGTCACGTGGTTATATTTTATTTCACATCAACTAGTCCATTTTTTTTTTTAACAAGAAATTTCTAATTATTAAATTACTATTATTGTTAATTACAAACATTTTGTTCTTATAAATTAAATTAAAATTTTAAATTAACAAAAAAAAAAAGACATTTCTATTAACCAGACGTTTATTTAACCCTGAGACATTTTTATTACCAAACAATAAATAATTGTAAATAAATAAACCGATATATTTGAAAAAATGAAACAATAAATTAACTCAATATCCAGCTATCATTCAACCCAATTAAATAGTTTATTTTTAATCCTCCTCGTTCTCTTTCTCCTCAAAAAAACTAATTCAACTTGTTAAAATTATCGACCAAACTCTTTCAGCAAAATACTTTACATACATATATGATATATATATATATATATATGTCTTGGTTTGTTTAAACTTGGATAGGAGACAAAATAATAAATGTCCGCAATACCAAGTACAAGTTCATCGACCACATTTAATATTTATGAGAATATTTTAAAATTTATATAAAATATCCAATCATAGACTTTACTCAGATTTTTACCTTTAGTAATTTAATAATAAATTGCTACCGTATAATGATTATGCAATAGTGTCTTTTTCGAACCGCTGACCTGACTCAACTATTCGCGGCCTTGACGACTCTATTACTAGAAGTATGTTTTAAAATTATTGTTCCTTTTTTTAACTATCTCGCGATATCACTTAATATCGCTCGCAGAGCCAGTAATTAACTAGAACAAGTAATTATCGACTCGTATGACTTTAACGATTTAATCGATAACAAACTGCTGTACGAAGAAAAAATAAATCTTTTTTTTTTTTTTTAATTCAATGGCTGTAATAAATATTTATGGATTAATTATTAGTTGTAGATGTAACAAGTTGTTATGTCGCCGCACAGATAGTCTAGTCGGAAGGCGGCATAATAATAATAATAATAATAATAATAAACTCAACGACAGATGATGTCATACATTTAAGCATGAGGATTTATATTGTCGTGGATGTATATACTTATACAATAGTTGTATATTCGCATTAAATAATATTTTTTAAGGAGCGTCAGATAAATTATCTCGAAAAATAATCATTTATCATTTGTTTATCTAAATTATATATTTGATGTGCCTGAGTAAATATTATAGTTATATATATACATATTGAACGGAAGCTAATGGATTACGAGTTGTTTATTTGTAAAGAGAAGAACTGAATGTCTTGTAAATAAAAAGCAAGGTGCGTTTGAGAGGGCAGGCATAAAGGGTAGACGTATATAACAGGGGTTGGTAGACGTTAAATCGATAGTTTGCTACTCACGCGCAGCATCCAGCGAGAGAATTATTTTTTACGGCGGTCATTGATTTTGAGTATTTAAATAGAACGTTTCTCAAATGGCTGTCGTTGATGAAATATTAAGAAAAGACAAGAAAAGGGAAACTGATGGATGCATGGTAAATTTATCCAGGATATTTTTTTGTGGAGAATTACACAATAAAAAAGGATTCGTCAAAATCAACACATATCATGTGTAAAACAAACATTTTACACTTATTTATATGTTATTTTATTATTTTAACCCTAGAACTACTAATCGGGGTAAATATTTACCCCACGGGATTTTCGCTCGTAAAATCGTTCTAAAAGCAGTAATCTGACTTTTAGGCACATGAATTTTATCGTTTTTTCATGTCAAAGAGAATTGTAAAGAGCAAATTCAATTATATCGAGATTTAGTTGATTAAAAATCGATTTAAATAGTTAAAAGTGCTGAAAAACAGTTAAACCGTCATTTAACAAACAAAAATTTATAACTATTTTTCTAAACAACCGATTTTCAAATTTCAAACGGGATTTCAAAGAGGACATATAAGGTTTTGAGGAAAAAAATACCATCATGATGTTTCGCCAAAAAAGTCTATTTATTTGGGACTTCGAAAATCCCTAACTTCAAAAAAATCAAAAATAACATGTTGTAAGTGTAAAAAAAGTTACACACGTGTATATTAAAAATAAAAATTTTTTAAGAATTCTTTCGTAATAGTCGACATTATTTTAAACATATTTTGTGTGTTGATTTGACAGTAACATAGAAAAGTGTTACTTTCGTATAAAATAACATTTTTGTGTGTTAAAAAATCAATCGATTGCGACAGTTCAAACAAGATAAATACTGTGCGTTAAATTGACACACAAAAGTGTTAAAAATTCAACACTCAGAATTTTAACACACGCTTTTTTTTGCAGTTTGACGATTCGTTTTTTACTGTGTAAATTTCCTAGATAAGTAAGTCATGTAAGAATGATATTTCCGGGAATACGTACAAAAAATGATATTTTTTGTACGATTTCTTCAGAGAAGGCCAAAAATATGATCTCGGTAATCTCGACACGCCTTAAAAAAAATATAAATTTGCATTATTACCATATTATTATTACCGTGATATGAAGCGTAACAAATTGGCAACAATAGTACGAGTATCATATTACCGATTATTTCTAACCGAGACAGTTCTAAGACCTAATGGACTGTAACGTAATTAAAAAAAAAAATTATGTCGACATTTGTCGAGTCAAAAATTACCATTTCATTTAATTCCTTTTTTCGTCTCAGTCTCAGTATAAGTACAGGGAAGACGAAGGTTGCGGATGTGGTAATCGATCCAAGCATGAGTAGCCAAGGGGAATTTTTTTTTATGGCTTCCTCTTGTGGATTAGACTCTATTTCTTTATGTTATTTCACCCTTTTTTTACGGTGAGATTTTTTAAAAATTCAGTCAGTTGTTTCCTGGTATTAAGTATAGAGGGCAGTTTGCATCAAGAATAAGCAAAATCTCGAGGGTAGTTTGCCCTCAGCCCTCCGTAATGTCAACAGCCGGTACGACAGTTTTCTGAAAAGCCAGTGATCAAAAAATTCCCCTGATTTTCTCTTGATTTTTTTTTTTTTACTTTTTTTTTCTTGACCATTTTTTGCCTAACAGTTGATTTAATAATTTTTTTAAATTTATGTTGCAGGTAATCTATCTATTCCATCAACAAATTTCCACAGACGTAATTAATTAACTGATTAAAAAATATAAATAAAAAGGTAATGAATGAACAGGCCTATAATATTAATGAGAAGCGTCTTAGTCTGGTAGAGAGCACGAACAAAAAATGAATTTGTTATGTAAAAGGCTTCGTTGTAAGCAAAACAGTAGTACGAGTAAGCTAATTAAGCTGATGGATTTTAAATTGAAGGGGTGTGGTAATAAAATAAAGCCTTTTAATTCCATCCACGTCCCTCGTGATATTTATATAAATAATTAAGATTAATAAATAACATAGCGACCGCTACACTCATTTAAATTCCGAGGTCACGGGCTTTAAACTTTCGTGACATGAGGGTAATTTTCGTCTGGAGGTGAAAGGTCGTAAGCCGATTTAATATTTGAAGGCGAAAGTGACTAAAAATCCATCGGATTTTATACATCGCAGTACCTGTTATTATAAATATAAAGGTGTGTTGATTGAGGGGATATTAAAAAGGTATAAGCGTAGGTGTGTTGAATACAAGAAGGCATGAAGGCCTACAGGGTTGGGTTAGATGGCTCTAGAATCGGGTTCCGCGCAGGAGCAGACCCAGGATATTGCTGGCAGTCTGTTGTAAAGGACTAGGGTTGTCAGTTGCTATCAAGCTCTTTTTAGACAGTTAACTAATTCTGTAAGTTGCATGACATTTGCCAAATAACTTTATAGTCACAAGTCATTAGTCAGTAGTCACTAGTAAGTAGTTTTAATAACTTTAAATTTCGGTATTTAATTAAAATTGCACTTAATTCAAAGGTAAAAGTTATTTGTTAAAACTTTGAACTTTGTGCTCGTTAATATTTAATAATATTTGAATTAAGTAGGTTAACGTCCACGTTGATACAGATAACACTTATCGGTATCATCATAATGCACAGTACCTCGCATGTTTATTATTTAGATCGATAAACCGGCATCTTCCTTATTTCATTTTATTTCATTCCTATTGGGAGTTATTTTTCTTATTTATTTATTTATTTATCTATTGTTTACTGGTTTACTTGATAGTCAATTCAATTTATTATTTATTTAATTAAACTATTGGATACCCAAAGCCGTATAAGTGTCCGATAATTTGAGATGTGGCGTGTAAATTGAATTACCTTCGATTTTTACGTCAGACTCAAATAGCTCGGGCTTGACATGATGTTCAGTCAACAAATCGATCTTTACTTTTACACAACTTTTTTATTTTATCGCTTATCAGAGTTCTCGAGTCCTCAATCACCGATTTCGTTTGTTAAAAAAAAAAATAATAATAACGTTTATTATAAATAATATTAAATGAGTGGTTCGAAAAAGTTTAATTACTTTGAAAGTGCGTGTAGATTTGGTACCACGCACGAAATAGCTTCAACTTTTCGTGATAAATCATTTTTTATGATAACTTACAGTATTACAGTAATGGCGTGAATTAGGAGCAAGGTTTGTAACTAATTGGTCTATTGTTTTGATAAATTTTTCGGGTTAAAAATTAAATAATGTTGAGGAACGTGTGCTGATGGATCAATACGGAGACACTGAAAGTCTTGGGCAGGGTTATATTTATGTACATATTTTTTGGTAATAAATATGTTATATAGTCAGTTAATATTTTATAACCGAGTACGGAGTAATGATAAAAACCGGCCTTGGAAACTCTGACACCGTTAAAAATAATTTTTATTGTGGATTGTAGATTGAGAATGAACAGTATCGAGGTAAAATAAAAGATAAGCTGAAACAGAAACAAAAATTGTATTCGTGATCGGAAAGGAATCAATAATGTGATTGCAGTTAAGAAGTAAGGACTCGATTGTGGATAAATCACTCGTCATAGAGAATGAGTTCCTCGGTTGTCTATAGATTGAGAGAATGAATTCAGCAAACACGCGCGATGTTACGTTAACCCCGGGCTAGGTTTGCATAAAACTACAACCCAGTTGCGACAGACACAGACATGTCGTGATTTTAAGAAATTTGTCGAAAATTACATTGTATTTCGAGTATTGTTATTTATAAAGCGTTAAAAATATTGTTGTTGTTTATCAGACATCTCTGTAGTGGTCTAGATGATATATTTACTAGTCCAAGTTAAATTTTTGCTTACATAACTAAATAAATATATTTGAAATCTTCTGCCCTAACGGTCATATGATAAGTCCGGCTTGCCATTGAATGGTCAAGATGGGGGAACCCAGTCTTGGCCCAAGCTCGGGTAATGATTGGGATGGCCAGGACTTAGTACCCAATATTGAGCCAAGCATGGGCCAATATAGGACCCCGTCGTTCAACTCTGGCAGCTCCTGCATGGGTAGGCGCTAAAAGACTGCGATCAACTTTAAATTCAAAATATCTCAATAGCTATAAATTTTTTGAAAAAAGTATAAGACACTTGTTTTAGAGTGAATTTAAAGTGCTACAAATAACTTGATATTTCCAAGAAACCAATCACATTTTTCATTGACTTTTAAATTTTTTATCAAAAATTTTCAACTTTACTAGAATAAATATTTTTTTTTATTGATTCTATGTCAAAGTACATTTATTTCCCAAATACTTGCTCCAAAAAAGTTACTTTTAAATATGTTTCATAATTTTCTACAACCGATCAAGATTCTGCACTGAAAAAAGTTTTTGGTGTGAAAATGGTTTCCGATAACTTTAAACGGCGTCCTCGATGTGAAATGACGGTGTAAAAGTTTTTCGGTGTGAAACATCAAAAGGTGTACTTTTAACACGGTATGAGTTATCTTTTGCACCGTTCGGTGTTATTGGCTTAACACTCATACACTGTCCAATCATATGATCTGGAGTTCAAAATGACCCTTTAACTTTAAAAATAATCAACCAACTTTCTCTAATAATGGTTAAAAAAAATACAATAAATGACTAAATCAATAAATCAATATCATGTCAAGTATTTTCAATTGAAAAAATTACTTTTATTACAAGTAACATTGTATTCATTAGTTAAATGTAAATTAATTACAAACTAACAAGGTATATGGGTCCATGTCAAATCGACCAATAGTTGGAATCGACCCCTTTCAATTTGGACAAATTTTGGTCAGAAGTTTTCTATTACCATAGATCGCAATACTGCCAGAGGAAAAAAATTTTAAATTTTTTTTTCCAGAAGTTATGCAAAATTCAAAATTTCGCGATTTTTTCAGTTTTCCAACTTTATTTTTCAAATATATCGAAAGTTATGATAGTTACAAATATTATCTGAAGCTTATTTTAAAGGGGATAGTTGGGGCTATGAAAAAAAAATATTCCAAAATGAAAAATTTGGAAAATGACAAATTTGTTAAATTTTGAATTCTTAAAAATCGTTAAAAATGACGATCGTCATTAAATTTTTGGCTCAATTTTTTTTTTTGAATAACACCTTGTACTTATTCTAAAAAATTCTGAAATTTTTAGAACTGTGTTTTTTGTTTTTTTTTTTTAAATATGAATTTTTTAATTTTATTAAAAAAATTTTATTTTTTTTAATTTTCCTGCCAAGTAAAGCTAAACAATCACGTAATTTTGTAAATTTCAGCAGAAAAAATTTCACTTACTGACATAATACAGTCCAATCGCGTTATAAGTCCGCCGACTTATATTTCTTGGAAGACATTCCCCTTCTATGACTATGAAAATAATCATGTACACACTCACACGCTTGCAAAGTAGGGAAGTGTGAGTTACGGCATTCAACTGCTGAACAGAAGTGGGAGTACAGGAATTCTTAGAAAGATATTCCCCTGCACCCCTGTAGGCGGACTTATAACGCGATTCGACTGTAATGTGAAGAAAAAGACCATTATTGACAGTTATATTTTTATCTATTTTCAAATTTTTTTCCCCTGACAGAATTGCGTTATATGGTAATAGAAAACTTCTGACCAAAATTCGTCCAAATCGAAAGGAGTCGAATCCAACTATTGGTCGATTTGACATGAAATGACCCATATCTATATATATGGGTGATCCAAAAAATAACAATTTTTTTTTTCTATCGGAAACAGATTCAAAAGTTTCATTTAGATAAAAAAAGACGCCTGTGAAAATTAGAGCTCTTAATATTAATATTAAGAGGTTCTTCATCGCACTTTTCTATTTTCCAAGCTCTTAAAATCGATCAGAAGACTATTTTTTTTATGAGCATGACATTAAAATAAAAATAACTATAGTTTCTATATTTCTATATTTCTATAGAAAACAATGCGGAATTCGAAAAAACTTTATTAGAAATAACTTCTAGGGAATAAAATTGTCTACAAAAAAGGTCCAATGATATTTTGTAATAGGTCTGATAGTTCCGCCGGAAAAGTAAGAAAATCTCAAAATTTAATATGAATTCGACTTCAACCTCAAATAATTTTTGAACAAATAGATTCCTTTAAAAATGATAAGAATCTTTCTTTGTAGAGCATTCGAATCCCTACAAAACATGCGTGCCAATTATTCCTATGACACATCGTTAGCTACTTATAAAAATCAGAAGACGTAAAAAAAATATTTTCCATGTTATTCTTATGGAAAATAGAAAAGTGCGATGAGGAAGCTCTTAATGTTAATATTAAGAGCTCTTATTTTCACAGGCGTCTTTTTTTATCTAAATGAAACTTTTGAACCTGTTTCCGAGGAAAAAAAAATTTGTTATTTTTTGGATCACCCTAATATATATATAAATCATTATTAAAGAAAGTTGGTTGATAATTTTCAACGTTAAAGTTTAATTAATTAGCTTTAATATTAAGAACAGTTGTTAGATCATTTTGAACTCCACATCATATGATCGGACAGTGTACGAGTGTTAAGCTAATTACACCGAACGCCGTAAAAGATAACTCATACCATGTTAAATGTACACCGCTTGATGTTCCGCACCGAAACAATTTCACTGTCAACTTCGTAAGGTATTTTAAAGTTTGAAGTTGATAAATTAAAAATTCTGAGAATTTGTTTTTATTAATTTATTTTTCATTTTATGTCTATCAAAGTAAAATTTGCACCGTTGACGGTGTGATCGTTCTAATTTACTACAAATTTACCACCGTGCGTTTTGTAACTGTCACACACGCAGTGTTGAAAATTTTCACAACACACCGTGGACTCAGAATTTTTACATTGTGAGGGCTCATGGATCTCTTGTGACTGTTATTATTCGTGCTGAAAAAAAACTATATATCCTAGACCTTTAGCTTGTATGACGAACTATCCCCCAAGAAACAAAGGTTCAACAAAGCTAAAATATATCGATACTGGCTAGTGATAAATAAAGATATTTATTTATACCAAACACGAAATTAGAAATCGACGTATCAAGTCAAGGCTAATTTTCCTTCACTTAGTTTGTTACAAGTAAATCATCCTGAAAGCTCATAGTCATAGTCATAGTCATAGCCTATGTACTATGCATTATGTACTATGTACATTAAAACTCCATACGGATAAAATAAGTTAGCTCGTATCGCGTGTCTCCGGCAGTTTACATACGTGCCTTTACAGTCACCACCACCCTCCCCATCGTTTTCATTTCTCCCTAGCCGATTTAAAGCCGTCTAACCCAGACCGATTCCAACTCAGCCAACACGAACAGCTTGTATATTCGTGACTATGCCGATTCGTTTGTTTTTATCGGTACAATAAAAATCGAGACCCAATAATCATTCAGGTCAAATTTAACTTGTTTTTTTTTTCTATTCCATTCAACTGTACCCAATTCCTATTTAGTATTATTTTTATTTCAGCTGGTTCTCACAAGCAATAAATTTAATTATTCATAAAACATTAGTGTAGAGGGTAATCACGGCAGTAAACTAAATGTATGAGTGGCACTATCTACACATATGACGAAGGTGCCCTGCGTGCATTCCGTGATTAGTTTTCCCATCACACGTCGTCCTGAGCAACCATCTTGTTTACAATATTTTTATATATAGCAGAGCTTTAATTAGTTTCATCAATAATTAAAGTTGGAGTAATGAGTAAAAATAATCACGCACACTCGAATCGACACCTTTATTTATATATTATGATTACGAGATAACATATACATATATATGTAATTTTCGGAGCTAATAGTTTGGTATACAACAGGTAAATGCCGACCAGGTGAAATCAGAGGTCAAGAAAATATTTTTGTTCGATATTAGGCGATTGTTGAGTGAGTGAGTAATTATGGAGCCGAGGCCTGATGACCAAGCAGGCAGAGGTGTATCGGTAAGATTTTAATTGTTTTAATACCAAAAGGCGGTTTAAGGGATCAGGATGTTAAGAGGAATTTATTATAAATGGAATCGTGTCAGGCACCGCTTTCACGATAACCAATCGATGCTTACTATGTCTTTTATACTCGAGTGGTTCTGTGTAAATCATTTTAATTTCAATAATAATTGTTTGGGAAAGCTCAGTGGGTTTAGGAATCGGTGGTAATATTTCAATAGCTCGATTATTTAATTTAAATCACTATAACTTTGGTTTAAATTGACGTATAAGCTGTAAAAAATTTGCAGAGTGGATGACTGTTTATTTATTTGATTCCCTCGCAGTCAATGCGGATTTAAATAAAATCCAAATCACTCCAAAATCACTCCGCTGGACGACAAACTCCCTACTTACTCCGTATGCGGAGTGATTTGTTTAAAAAAACTCCAAAACTTCGAGCGATGGAGTGAATTCGGATTTAAATAAAATCCGTGATCACTCCGAATTCACTCCGGGTTTTTGTAGAAATTTGAAAAATGTCCAATTTACGCTTGAAGATTATAGATTCAGCTGACTAAATTTTAGATCGACAAAATTATTTGAATGACTTGTGGGGCAAAAAGAACTTGGAAAAAAAATTTGGATATGAATTTTGAGCCGGGAGTTTCTAGAGAAAATTTTGAGTCATTTTGGCTGATGACAATGCAAAGATCAGGGAATTTGC
This sequence comes from Microplitis mediator, assembly GCF_029852145.1. Taxonomy (NCBI): domain Eukaryota; kingdom Metazoa; phylum Arthropoda; class Insecta; order Hymenoptera; family Braconidae; genus Microplitis; species Microplitis mediator. The sequence continues at coordinate 10,486,721 of NC_079969.1, read as the reverse complement.
TCTCAAGGCCCAGTTCCTATGATTTTTTGTTAACGAGTTGCAATAATTTGAAGTATGAGCCAGCATCTTAACTTTGACATTGAATGTCAAAATTCTATAACAAGTTAAGGGGGATCACTAGTGTGAAATTTCGAAAAATCAATTTATTTCTTTTATTTTTTTGCATATTTCGATAGACTGTACCTTGCAAAATAATATACTACAATTTCTAGTGCATGTCTCGAATAGTTTTTTTGAGTTACAGTCATCTGAAGAGCAGCCGCTTATCGGTTCTCGAAAATACATTTTTAAAAATTGCTGCATCTATAACTCGAAGAAATCATCCGATCGATTTGATTTGAATTTCAGTTTCTTTTATATATGTTTCTACGTACCATGAACCTTCAGTTTTTCGATCGAATCAAAAAAGTAATTTTGGCAGGCCAAAAATCATCAAACTTTCGCGCGAAATTTGAAATTTTTTGTAAAAACTCTGCCATTTTGTTAAATTTTAATTTTTTTCTTGGCCCAAGGGTCATGGTACGGGAAATACCTTCTAGTTTATTAAACTTTTTGGTTTTTTTTTATTTCATGCACTGTGAAGGTCGCTATCACTGCAGCAGTGGAAGAACTTTTTTTTAACGTTGGGAGATTGTGAATAACTCAGTGAATTTTGAATTTTTTTGTTCAAAAATTTGATCTTGTATTCATTATATAGCCACAAATATATCCTTAAAACATTAAAATATTCCATACAGCAGTTTTCTTTAATAAAATTCCCAAAAATCATCGTTTTTTCAGGCGGTCACACTAGTGGTTCCCCTTAACTAATTGAGATAAAAATAAAAAAAAAATTGTAAATTAATGTTGCAAGAATCAGATTCAGGATAAACTTATCAAAATTCATCTAAAAATTTTTTTGTGATAAATATAGAGCATTAAAGATAGTTTTAATTTATGGAAATAACTTTTTTTTAGTTCATTTTTTGAAAGTGAGTTTCAAAAAAATTTGTTTGGGTTACAAACTAATGCGATGATGAAAAGTAGACATTTCGAGCTTCAAAATGACATTATTCAAATTTCTTCGCGTTAGAATTATAAATAACAAAAATATAAAAAAAAAATAATTTTCTAGCAGCAACTTAACCAAAATCAACAGAGACCAGCTCCACTATCGCCAAGGTACCCAATAAACGAAACTGGTCGTTTAAGCGGGCAACCTCCGCCAAATCTTCACAGACTCGACAGTCGTACTTCCCTATCACCAAGCGGTTCTCCACAGTTTCCACCACCGCGTCCACAATTTCCTCAGCGGCTTCAAAGCCCAGGAACTCCTCCCGGTAACTTTCCACGTCCTCCACAAGGTCTTCAAAGTCCAGGACGATTTCCTCATCCGGGATCTCCAGGAATCCGTTCTCCATTTCCAAATCAACGATTGCCTTTCAATCCTCAGAATCAAATAAGACCTAGGCCTCCTCTGGAAGCCACCAACTCACAATTACGTTTTCCTCCACGAATAGTTACCAACAATGAAAGCTTAAGGACACCGCGAGATCTACGACTAGACAAAATGGAAGATGATAAAAATAAGAGACCAGTTTCACGTGACGGGGACGAAGAAGATGATGACGATGATGTTGTCATGGATGAAAAAGAAGTGATAAGTTCTACAACGAACAATGAACCTGAACAGATTCAAATGTCTTCAAAGGCTGAAAGTCTTAGTCCTAGTCCAAAACCAATGACTCCCGTACCAACTCCAAGTCCAAAAGCTGCTACTCCATCACCAATCCCTAGTCCAAAAGTTGCAACACCAGTACCAAGTCCTAGTCCAAAAGCTATAACACCAGAACCATCTTTCAGTCTAAAAGCTGAAACACCAGTACCAATTCCTAGTCCAAAAGTTGCAACACCAGTACCAAGTCCTAGTCCAAAAGCTGCAACACCAGAACCATCTTTCAGTCCAAAAGCTGAGACACCAGTACCAATTCCTAGTCCAAAAGTTGCAACACCAGTACCAAGTCCTAGTCCAAAAGTTGCAACACCAATGCAGAGTCCTAGTCCGAAAGTTGCAACACCAGTACCAAGTCCTAGTCCAAAAGCTGTAACACCAGAACCAGTCCTCAGTTCAAAAGCAGCTACACCGGTACCAACTCCTAGTCCAAAAGCAGTTACACCGGTACCAACTAGTCCAAAAGCAGCTACACCGATACCAAGTCCTAGTCCAAAAGTGGCTACACCGGTACCAAGTCCTAGTCCAAAGACTGCTGCTTCAATAGAAGATTTAAAAAATGATCAAGAAGATCAATCAAGATCATCAAGTTCTAGATCAGTTAAATCTCCTACCAAATCAGTAAATTTACTAGAACCGGGATCTAGATCAATGACGCCTAGTCCTGACATCAAGGGATTCGATAACGGGAAACCTAGATCACTGACTCCCAAATCACCATCTCCGACCCCAGCTCCTGAATCTCCATCACCAAAAGCGATATCTCCATTGCCTAAAACTTCACCTCTTCCATCACCAACTCTAGCTCCCCCTTCCAAGTCTGGGTCTCCAGCGCCAGTGACTCCTGTTCCCTCATCTCCAATCGCAACACCTTCAATCCCAGCAACTCCAGGGACTGCATCCCCTAAGCCTCCAATTTCACCCAAAACTCCCGGGACTCCCAAAGAGGACAAAAAGAAAACTACTTTCGCTGATGACACAATCCAGGAGTCTGCAAGTGACCAAGTAAAATTTACGAGAATTGGGACTCCTGCGGTAATTGATAAGCCCGAACCGCCGCAGTGTCCACTTGACACCCCCAAATCTATGAAACGGTCAACTTCTGGGCGATCTATTAAATCAGGTTCAACTTAGAAAATTATTTTGTTTTTGTTTTAGTTGGCTCGTAAAATTATTTATTGTTCAATGTCTGTGGAAATGCTTTTCGTTATTTCAAATCCTGTTTTTACGATAATTTATTCTAATAATTGTTTATTCATTTTTTTTAGAAGCCAATGAAAATGGAACAAGTAAAGCTACAGGAAATGAAGTAAGAGCTTCAGAGTAAACTGTATGATTTATTTAATTATTTATTACAAATTGTCTTTTTCTTGTAGCAGCCAACGACAAACGGCGTAGCTGTTTCGCCAACAAAAAAACCGTCAAAACCTAAAACAGTCGGATCACCCATCAAATCTCCAAGCAAATCTATTAAATCATTACCAAGAACTCCAGAGGCTGGTCCTCCGTCAACTGATAAAAAAAGTATTTAATATTTTACTCTAAACTTTTGGTATCAAAACTATAAATCACCTCAGGTATTGGTATTCTTCTTTAAACAGAATTGCCGATGAACAAAGTTCAAGTAGGCGCAGCCCCGTCACCAAATCTTAAAACAGTTCGTTCAAAAATAGGATCCCTGGAGAACGCGAGTTACAAACCAGGAGGTGGTAAAATAAAAATTGAAAACAGAAAACTTGATTTTAGTAACGCCCAACCAAAAATCGCTGCTAAAAACGACAAATACACACCCAGTGGCGGCGACAAAAAGGTATTTTGCGACAATTCATTTCCATCGGAATGAATTTATATTTTATTGGTATAAATATTATCGTTTTTTTGTTCTATAAAAATAATTATGTTACCGCTAAGTGTATTACCGTTGATAAGATTATTCTATATATATTTTTTTAACTTTATTACAGATAACTCAAGTAAAACTACAATGGAATGCTAAACCCAAAGTCGGATCTCTTGATAACGCGACTTACAAACCCGGCGGCGGTGATAAAAAAATAGAAACTATTAAACTCGATTTTAAAGACAAGGCTAAACCTAAAGTTGGATCTAAAGATAATGCTAAGCACACACCCGGCGGAGGAACTGTAAAGGTATAAAATTACATTTAAAAAAAAAAAAAAAATTGTCATGTTTTTAATTTTTTTGTACAAAATTAAATTTTTTCGTCGTCATTAGAATGGCATGACTTTTTTGTATCAAGAAACCGCTGATTTTTTTCATAATTAATTATTTGAGTATGAGAAATTATCGAATTGTCTGAAAATTTACATTGACAGCAAAATAGCGGAAATTACGCAGTATTAACTTTGTAACCGCGAAAAAAAAATATTAAAAATTAAATTAAGGGAGCGTGGGATCGCCTCGATCACCTAAGAAATAAACCTTCAAAATTTTTCGAATTGTCCTTATTAGATCATAAAACGGACGTTATCTTATTCTATGAAATCTAGAGGAACCAAAGACTCATACTTAAAAATGAAAGTATAAAAGTAAATAGAAATATTTGATAAACTAAAAAAAAAAAGCAAGTTTTACTGGGGTGACCCAACGTGTCGGGACACCTCGGTCATTCGGAGGGTCATACCAGTCACTATTAATTTTAAATTAAAACTGAAGAATCCAAAGTCGTATTGCTACAATTTCATGAAATTAAAATTTTATTTTGTCAACTGATACTTAAGAAGTAAGAAAAAAAATGTAAAATTAATAATTAACGACATTTAACTAGGCATCTATAATTTAGTTATTTGTTCATTAATATTGTAACCAAAATGTTACGATGTTATAGAAGAAAATCCCCATGATTAATAAAAAAATTTTTAGCTTGAATTTTAAAAAAGCTTAACTTAATTAATTAATTACTTATTAAATAAGATATTGGTTAATGTTTGTATTAAACAAACACACGAATTGTTCGCAAAAAAATAAGTGAATGAATTGACCGTTGTGACCCCATAACTTTGACCGGTACGACCCCAACTAATTTTTGAGAAAATTAACTGAATTTAAAAAAAAAGGATTGATAATTATATTTTCATATTAATTAAAATGGATTAAAAAATGTCTGTAGATTATATTCATATCAATGATAAACTCTTTTCTACTTGTAAAATATATAAAAAACCTTATGATAATGTCTTTGATTTTAAGATCAAATATAGATCAATTTTTCATTTATTAATTATTTTAAATAAATAATTTATTTTTAACGCTAAGGCTGATTAATTACTTCTAATTGAAGGAAAGTATAAAATTAAATTAAATTCAAAATCTATTATGTGATAAACTTTTCCAAATTTGGGTAACCGGGGCGATCTCATGCTCCCCCATATAAATAATTTTTCTACAGCATAAATTATGAAAAAAAAAGTATTCGAAAATAAATGAAGCGGTTTTCTTGAACTATAAATTCCGAGTGGTCGATAAATAATTTTTTATGGCAAAAAATAATTGCGTGACTTGAAGTATTGAGAGAAAATCGACCGCTCTAGTACTTATTTTTTGTGACGCAGCGTTAACAAGGTCTCTCTATCTCGCTCTCTCCTAATTAGTGTCATTACATGTATTGAGTGTTTGGAAATAGACGCGTAGGAGAGCAAAACTCTGCATGTGGAATGACATTTTCGCGCCCTAGTAAATTTATTTTTGTTGTCGATACTAAAAAAAAAAAAAAAAAAATAATAGATAACAAGAGAGCGATAATTTTTATTTGTTACTTAAAATTTTAATATTGTAGATAGAAATTTGAAATGAGTTTAAGTTTCAGTAAATTAATAAGCATGTTAATTAAACATTGTCATGATCATTATTTATTTTTTATCACACTCAGTCGGGTGCAACAACGCCCAAGACTCCCCAGGAAATGTCGGACAACGTAAGTCGGATGCTACTATAATTAGGCATCACCGTCTCTATTTAAATTATAAAAATGCACGTGACCTTCTTGATTTAGTGCTTGCTTTCACTTTTTGCATGAGTTACTTTTTTTACCGACTAGCCAATTTATCTATTCATTAATAACTTTATCTTTATCACTATAAATTTTTTACTTACTACTGATGGGGATGATATTTAAATAGAAAATGTTGATAATTAAATGATAGATCGAGACGCAGAAGATTGATATCAAAGCTGAGAGCAAAGTTGGCTCGAAGGATAATATGAAACACAAACCAGGAGGTGGTGATAAGAAAATCTTCGATGACAAAGATTATTTACGACAAATGGGGGGTTCTTCAAATGCACAAAGTGTCAACGGTAGTGGTACTCAGGTAAAAAAAACACCTGAACCTTAAAAAAAACAAATTTTGAATTAGAGTATTTTAAAAAAATACCTCTTGCCCACTCCCCCACTCTATTTGAAATATTGAACGATCTTGAACTGTCATAATCGTATTGAACTCAAGCGGGGAAGGAGTCTGAGACAAAATAAAGAGCATATTTTTTTCAGAGTACCTTCTTTACTAAAATTCTCAAAATTTCTGACATTATTAAGCATCATTCTAAGAATATTCTGCTAAATTTTCATAAAAAAATATTGAAAGATAAACCAGAAAGATAAAACCAGTGGCAGTGGGGAGAGCCGAGTCACCTCAAAAAAAAAGTCTCCATGCGGTAGGCAGGATAACTCATGACTGCTTCATATGAAATAAAAAAACCGAAAGATTTCTTTAGTACATAAGTTTATCTTGGATTTGAACGAAGGAATAAATCAAATATTCATTTTTGAATTTTTGGTAAAGGTGCAATCAAAAAACTCTGATTTGTGCCAAAAATTCTTCCTTTTGTTTAATTAAAAAATAATTAGTTATCGAAAAAAAAAACATTCGTTCAAATATAAAATAAACTTATGCACTAAAGAAATCTTTTTTACTATTGGACTTCAGATGAAGGAGTCATGAGTTATCCTGCCTCCGGCATGGTGAATTTTTTTTTGAGGTGACTCGGCTCTCCCCACTACCACTGGCTTATTTTTTAATATGAATGAATAATTGTTCCAGTGTATAGCCGCATGTACGACCTTTTACACTTTTTGCCTTTACATCGCAACTGCTTCCTTTCTTTATCTGCTTTTCATTGTGCGGCTGTGGCCCGACTTGTGCTTATACTGTACTGTACCATTACGGTGATACCCTATCCTCCACCTTGGCTGTGGGGGTATAGGGGCAAGGAAAACCACAGAGAAAACCATTGCCAGTACAGTTCGGTTTGGGTGAAGCTCCAGTGGTCGATAAAATTCCCATTTTACCGATCACTGGATCTTCATCCCGCGCCTAACGGATAGAGACCTTCGTTCGAACCCAACGCGTGGCTAAACGGTCACCCAGCCAAGTAGTGGCCATGCTCAATGCTACTTAACTTCGGTGATCGCCCGAGCCACGCGTGTGCCGAACGGCTGCCTCAGCCGCTGGCTTATTTTTTAATATTTTTTCATGAAAATTTAGCAGAATACTCTTGAAACGATGCTCAATAATGTCACAAATTTTAAGAATTTTAACAACGAAGGTACTCTGAAAAAAAAAATCACAAAAATATTCTCTTTTTTTGTATCTCAGACCTCTTTCCCTCTTTAATAAATACAATTTAATTACGGTGATAAGAGTTCAAGATCATCAGATTTAATTTAAAAAGTGGGGGAGAGGGAGGGTCTGTTTAAAAATGTTTATAAAATTTAAATCATCCCATCAACAAAAGTTTTAATTTTTCTATCACAAAAAAAACTATTTCTATTTAACATTTAAATTTTAAAAAATCTGCTCACATTGCACGCTAATTACACTCTATTGGCTGGCGAGAAGGTCTAGAAAAAAAAAAAAAAAAAGAAAAAAAAACAATTGTGTTGTATGTCACAGAGTCCCGTGCCATCAATCAGCGATGGGAAAAATGGGCTACCCACCTCGGACGAGAATCTCAACCAGGAATACTAGAGCTTTTATTTAGACCACTTGCGACACTTTTCATTCACGCATTAATAATTTACTTAATTACATAAATATATAAACTCATCATCAAATCAAAACAAGACGTTAAGCGACTAAATTTATACAAAAAAAATAAATAAACAAATTAAAAATAATTAACATCATTCAGACGAACCTGCCGCGCTATTACGCGCTTATTTTACAAAATCATTGCCATCAAGTCATCTAACGCACTAATTGCCGAGGAAAATATTTCGATATAATAATAATTATTGCTTGTTAATTTTTTTTAGATAAAAAAAAATCAATTAAAAAAATATATATATAAATAAATATACTGTTATAAAAATATTTGAATGAAATTTTTGTCATGTATATAGGAATTTATAATTTGTCGTCACATCTAAACACTATGTAATAATTGTAATAAATATATACACAGTTAGATATCACTTGTATCGCTTGATAATAAAATAATAATGATAATTTTAATAATAATAATAATAATAATGAATAAAAGTATACATTTTTAATTGTAATTGTAATTTTAAAAAATCGTTGCTGCGATTAATAAAGACTAATAATTATTGATTATTATAAATTATAATTATCATATATTATATATTAAATATAATTATAATTAATAATATAAATATTACGACTGTATGCTATTTGAAAATTTTAAATATTTGAATTTAATTAAAAGAGATTTATTGTATCTTGAGAAGATAAAGAAAAAAAATACGTAGAAATAATATTTTTGTTTTTAAATTGTACTCGCACTTTATTTAGTTGCACCTATCCTTGCTCCTTGATATATTTTTTTAAGCTATTTTTGAGTAAGCTTTAGATGGGCGCACGGTTTTTATCACTCCCACGGATAAAGAAGCTTCAAATATATATATATTTTTTTTCAGTTTGAAGATATATAAAATTTGAAAAAACGACTGAATACTTACCGAGTTCAAAATAAAATATTTACTTTCCTGATTAATTTTTTTTCATGAAAATTCTAAATACTACTTGTCGATTGATGAATACATAAATAAATATTTCTCCAAGGAAAAAGATCCAAATCCACCGCCATCAACACCAACGCGACTCAGACCATCAATATCCCCAGTGACACCACAAGCTTTAAGAACGAGTCTGACAGCTAAGTCACCAGAAACACCAAAGACACAGCCATCGACACCCACCGAGGCTTCGAGTCCCAGCATCCGGGCCCTGACAGCCACCCTATCGAAACCAACAAGTCAAAATACTCCATCGCCGCGTAAGATAACCAAGTCGCCGAAGCCACGGCCACCAAGCCTCCATTTATCCACCGAGTCTTACACTTCACGGAAGTCGTCTCCAACTTTCCATTTGCCTTCACTAGCTCACACTTTACCAGATGTTCTTCCTGGGCATCGAGAATCGATCAAACTACCCAGATTGGAACCTCAAACTCTTTCTAATCGCCCTCAACTTACTTAAATTATTATTATTTGACACTTAATATTAGGTATATTAGATAAATAATGAATGGATGCACAACAAATTGAATATAAAATTGTTTATAGAAAAAGAAAATAATAAAAACATACGATATAACAGATAAAGGTCAGTCTCTCTTGACTAAATTCGGACTTATCAACTTAACATCCCTGAAAAATTGATGATTCAGTGCATTCATTGCCGTTACCCTCTTACTTGGGTCGTAGGTCAATAATTTCTGTAATTAAAAATAAGTTATTTGTTATTAAATAGCTTCGGAGATCCAAATGATCATGTCATCATGTGGAAATAAAAAAAAAATATCTATTCAAAGCTTAAAGTATCGAGATTAATATGAGACTTTAAATATTTATAAAAAAAATTATTTACAAGACTTATCGGGCAAAACGGTGACGGAAAAAATTCATAAATTTTTTATATTCATTCCCGCGGTTTTCGAGCTTTATTTTATTTTATTAATTATTTACTCGATTTATTAATAATTTCAAATTTGTCTGATGTCTGCTACATTCCCACTCATAAAAAAAAAATTATTGTCACTTGTAAACGACTCAACCGATGGACTTCAAACGCTTATTAGATCTAAGTTTTGATGAGCCCTTTCGATTGTCGCCAATTACAATTAAATCGGTTTCTTCGTTCTGAAGATATTGTACGACAAAAATTTGTTTACAACAACTTCCCTCTTTTGAAAATTTTCACCTTTCATAGCGGGAAGTTAATAATATTGGGTCAAATTGACTGACAGTATTAGAAAGATCAGAAAATTTTCTAACTCATGAAATAGTTTTTAAAGTTTGTACAATCATTCATTAGCGAGTTATGAATGTTTTCAATTACCACCGGGATTTATGCTCTGAAATTTGATAAGCCGGGAAACAATTGAAATTTTTTACTTGAAAATTAATTTTTAAAAAATTATTTGAATTTTTAACTGACGATGTATTGATTAGTAGATACTTTGAGCCTTGAAATGATATTTTTTTCAAACTTGTTTGACTAAGATAACGATAGCTGGCATTGCTAATTAAATTAAATTAGTTATAAATTATAATTAATTACCATAAATATATCTTTAGCATCATCATCAAAATTGGGTACAACTTCATCGAGATCCCGTGGATCCCACTGGGGAAACATTGACTTGTAGTCAGGTAACTGAGATACGCCGGGCCAGATTGTTTCGTCAGGAGTACCGAGGGTGCGGAATATTTTAAACAATTGGTCTATTTCCGAGTCACCTGGAAACAATGCTCTCCTTGTGGCCTAAATAATAAACACATTGCTTATTAAATAAATGAAGTAAGATGGCAAGTAATTAATTTAAAATAAACAATTACCATTTCAGCAAAAATACAACCGAGACTCCAAATGTCGACGGCGTACGAGTACAATTTGGTGCCAAGTAATATTTCAGGTGCTCGGTACCACAAAGTAACGACCTCGTGGGTGTACATACGCATTGGAAGACCAAATGAACGGGCTAGACCAAAGTCTGCTAATTTTATGTGACCCTCGTGATCAATTAATAAATTTTGTGGCTTTAAATCTCGATGCAGGATCAGATGATTGTGACAAAAGGCTATAGCTTTTAATAGCTGGTGTAAATAACTCTGAAATAATTATTCATTATAAGAATATAATTTATGATTGTATAATAAAATACAAAAAAAAAAATACTTCCTTTTAGTATGAATAGTTTTAGGGGAAAAGGGGTCTGAGATACAAAAAGAAAGAGGATATTTTTGTGATTTTTTTTTCAGAGTACCTTCGTTACAAAAATTCTTAAAATTTGTGACATTATTAAGCATCATTCCAAAAATATTCTGCTAAATTTTCATTAAAAAAATTAAAAAATAAGCCAGTGGTAGTGGGGAGAGCCGAGTCACTTCAAAAAAAAAGTTTCCATGCCGTAGGCAGGATAACTCATGACTGCCTCATCTGAAATTAAAAAACCAAAAAAATTTCTTTAGTACAGAAGTTTATCTTGGATATGAACGAAGGATTTTTTTTTTCAATAACTTCTTATTTTTTGATTAAGCAAAAAGAAGAATTTTTAGCAAAAATCAGGGTTTTTTGATTGCACCTTTACCAAAACTTCAAAAATGAATATTTTGTTTATTCCTTCGTTCAAATCCAAAATAAACTTATGCACCAAAGAAATTTTTTTGGTTTTTTTATTTCAGATGAGTTAGTCATGAGTTATCCTGCCTACGGTATAGAGACTTTGATTTTGAGGGGACTCGGCTCTCCCCACTACCTCTGGTTTATTTTTCAATATTTTTTAATGAAAATTTAGCAGAATATTTTTGAAATGTTGCCTAATAATGTCACAAATTTTAAGAATTTTAATAAAGGAGGTACTCTGAAAAAAAAAATCACAAAACTATGCTCCTTTTTTTTTGTATCTCAGACCTCTTTCCCCCCTTAATATCCAAGTATTAAAATCTTGAAATTAAAGGAAAATTACCTTGACCAAAATACTCCAGTGCAGCGGATTAATGATTGCATTCTTCAGAGAATCCAAAAATTTTTTTAAATCCTGCTGCAGGTACTCGAAGACCAAGTAAAGGTCCTTGTTTATCTCACCAATGACGACATCAAACAGCTGAACGATATTCGGATGTGTCAGATCTTTTAGCAGAGAAATTTCACGTATTGCTGTTGAGGGTACTCCTTCCGTCTCTCTATGGTCAATTGATTATTAAATTAATGAATGAATTAATTAATGAACAGACCTACAATTATTATGATCCTGAAGTTAGCAGACAATTATAGTATATTACACATCGAGGGAAGTAAAGTAAGAAATGTCTCAGATCACATGTTTGTTGACCTCGGCTTCGCCTCGGCCAACAATTACATGTGATCTGAGACATTTCTTACTTTACTTCCCTCAGTGTGTAATGTACTATTTTTTCAATTAAAAAAAAAAAAGAAAAAAAAATTTGCACATGTAGAGAATTAGGAAAACTATCGGTGCAATTTTTTTGGATATTTTTTTTTAAATTTATCGTTTTAAAAAAAATTAAAAAATTATTAGACCTCAGCTTATTTCAGTATCACCAATTATTAGCTATTAGCATCTTAATGGAAAATAATAATTTAAATAAAACAAAATTAAGATAAGAGCATAATAAAATGAACTAAATAATGTGGTGCTGACTTTGAAATAGTTTTTTAATTAATAATCATCATTGATAACCAACTGATAATTTAATTATAACGAGAAGGTTATGACAATTGACAATCAGATGAATAAACTGAAAAATCAAGCTACTTATTGTTATTATTTCAATTGTTGACAATAAAAACAAACAAAAAATATAAAACTTACGTAGCAAGTCGTATCCTTTTTAATGCCACCAATTTTCCGGTTATTTTATCTCGGGCTTTATAAACAATTCCATAAGTACCTTCGCCAATTTTTTCAATTTTATGGAAATTGTCCATCACTTTTAATTCTTTGATGAGCAAATTCAATTTTAAGTTAATTTTTTACTGTGGATTTTGGCCAAGTGTGATCACCCGGAGTTTGATTAACAACAAACAATAATAATAAATGCTACCTTGGTGCAACGCACATGCGCGACCGATTGCTTATGGCTGCAGCTGGAGCAGCTGTAGCGTAGTGCAGCGTAGTAGCAGCACGATTTTTGCGCGAAAAACTTGCGTGTTTTTTTTTATTAATATTTTAAATATTTCCATCATATTCTGTCGCCATTTCATTTTTATTCACGATTTTTAATTTTTCCCCCATTTCTAACAACTTATTTTTCGAATATTTAAATTTACCGCGCAAGTAATAAGAATAAATAATAAATTATTGATGAAAATGAAAAATTTCGAGTATACATTTTAGTCTAATTAATATAATTATAGACACAAATAAATTTTAATAAAATTATTAAATTTCAATTTTGAAATTTCGCGCCAAGATGGCGCTAGTGTGTGTCACTGTATTCAACGTTAAAATTTTTGCTACAGTGGGGGTGGGAGAATGAATTGCAAAATCGATTGCTTTGTATCAACTGGTGGTCCAATAGCAGCAGTCAGTATCATCGACAACAGCAGTAGTAATCCAGATCCTTCTTTACGTTTAAATTGAAACACAGTATTGCAGTTAATTCGCGGAATTATCCATAAAATTTAATCCTCACAGTGATTGTTTAATTAAAAAGTGCAGTGTTTGTAAAATTTAAATTGTGCAAAGTGTCTGTGGTGTCGTTAAGTGTTGAGTGTTCAGTGCTAGTGTAAAGTATTGTGAATTGCTGATGCTGATAACTTACAAGTTCCTGAGCAACATCATCTAGCATCGTCTGGTGGGAAATAGCAGTTAAGTGATGTTTTTTTAGCTGCAATGCACTTGGAGAAATTTAAATTAAATCTCCAAGAGTATTAGGACACACCCTTCTGCATATTATTTCCCCACCAAGGTTTGTTCAAACACTTGCGTGTTTTTTAAAAATTTTTTTCTATCATATTCTGCCGCCATTTTATTTTGACGTACGTTTTTTAGTTTTCTCCAATTTCTAATAATTTATTTTTAAAATATTTAAATTTACTACGCAAGTAATAAGAATAATTAATAAGGGTGCATTTCGAAATGCGCTACGCTGTAGCTACTCGCAGCACATTGCGGAATATGCGACCATTGGCAATTAAATGTCAGTTTGAATTTACCGCGAATTCAAATTCAAACTGAAAAGAGTTTCTCTCCTTAATTAAGAGATGGCGCAGCTGTCAAATTTTCACGTACCATTGATGCCATACGTCACTCGCGTTGTTGTCTATTTACGGTCATGGTTATCGGTGAAAATAATAATAATAATAATAATAACAATAATAATAGTCAGTAATCAGAATTCAGAATTGAGGTTTACAATTACACGATTGTCTTGCTCTGTCTTCTGTCTGTCAAGTAAATAGTCAATAGTTTGGCTGATTGTTAATTGTTAGTGAGTAAATTTGATTTAATTAAATTCAATTAAGTTAATATTGTATAATGTCGACGATATCAGCATCTGAAGCTCCTCATCTACAGCAAATCGATCTGACTAAATTAAGTTTGCAACAATTAACCTTATTGAAGCAGCAATTGGACAAGGAGCTAAATGTCTTTCAAGACTCATTACAAACTTTAAAAATAGCTCAGAGTAAATTTCAAGAGTCGGGTTTTTGTCTCGATAAAGTGACACCCGAAGCCAAAGGTATATTTTTTTTATTTTATAATTTGTTTTTCCCGCGTTTTGAGGTTAGAATTTTTATTTTCTCAACAACTATTGTTTTTGAATTATTTATATAAAAATAATTATAATATGGGATTAATTATTAAGTACATTGATTACTAATCATGGTAGATAATTATGATTATTTAATTATTGTTTTTTATTAACAGGACTGGGTTAAAGATCTAAGATTTGTGGTTGAATAATTGGGAGATCGAATAAAATTGATTATATACTTTTTTTATAAAGAATTTTATTTCTTATAAAAAAGTTTAAATGAAATTTTCGTGAATTTTTTTTAGGCTAACTAGATTTTTATACGTAACTGAAGATCGAAACGTTTTTCGTGCAATGAAAATGAAAAAAAATTATGTAATTTAACTGTTTGAGGGAGGAAAAAGGTCTGAGATACAAAAAAAAGAATGAACCTGAAGGTCCCAACGTTGGATGCCAACGAATTTTCAAATTCCTTGAGAGCGGAAAAAAATATTCCTGACAATAAATAAATAGAAGCTCAAAAAAAAATCAACGTCACCCTCCGTGCTCCGGAACCTAGTCGATCCACCCACACAAGTCAATTTTGAAATTCCAAATTCCAATAACACTACTAAGATTTTGTTCACCGCAAAAAAATTATGGAGAGTCTATTACACTTATATTGACTTAGATAAAAATCAAAATTTCAAAATTGACTTGTGTGGGTGGATTTACCGGGTTCCGGAGTACGGAGGGTGACGGGGATTTTTTTTTTGAGCTTCTACATGTGCCTCACACATTTCATAATTTATTCGCAGTGAACGAAAGCGTACGAGTATTTTTTTCCGATTTTGAAATTTGAAACCTTGATTTGTGCGGTTGGGACTTGGCCTTCGGTATACAGGGGAAGTTTTTTTCAATTTTTACACCATCTGGCACCTTTATTTATTGTCAGGAATATTTTTTTCCGCTTTCAAGGAATTTGAAAATTCGTTGGCATCCAACGTTGGGACCTTCAGGTTCATAAAAAAGAGCATATTCTTGTGGTTTTTTTCTTCAGAGTACCTTCTTTATTAAAATTCGTAGAATTTGTGACATTATTAAGCATCATTCCAAGAGTATTCAGCTAAATTTTTATTAAAAAATATTGAAAAATAAGCCAGTGGTAGTAGGGAGAGCCGAGTCACCTCAAAATCAGTCTCCATGCCGTAGGGAGGATAACTCATGACTGGCCTCATTTGAAATAAAAAATCCAAAAAGATTTCTTTAGTGCATAAGTTTATCTTAGATTTGAACGAAAAAATAAACAAAATATTCATTTTTGAATTTTTGGTAAAGGCGCAATCAAAAGACTCTGATTTTTGCCAAAAATTCTTCCATTTGTTTAATTAAAAAATAAGTAGTTATTGGAAAAAAAAAAAAATTGTTTCGTTCAAATCCAAAATAAACTTATGTACTAAAGAAATCTTTTTGGTTCTTTTATTTCAGATGAGGCAGTCATGAGTTATCTTTTATTTCAGATGAGGCAGTCATGAGGCAGTTATGAGTTATCCTGCCTACCGCATGGAGACTTTTTTTGAGGTGACTCGGTTCTCTCCACTACCACTGGCTCATTTTTTAATATTTTTTTATGAAAATTTAGCAGAATATTCTTGGAATGTTGCCTAATAATGTCACAAATTTTAAGAATTTTATTAACGAAAGTACTTTGAAAAAAAAAATCACAAAAATATGATCTTTTTTTTGTATCTTAGACTCAGGGTGGTCTCCCTTTCCCCCCTTAAGGAGCACTTCCGGAAGTTTGGGGTGGCCTAAAATTTTTGGCTGATATACCAGCATCTCCATGCGTAACATTTCAGAAATTTAGTCATTAAGTAGATTTCATACTTTCCAAATTTTTTTTTCGATGCACGAAAAAATGTTCTGATCTTCAGGAACATGCTTTTATTTTTAAATTTTAGTTTTGGAAATTCTGCTTAAATCTTTATGTAAAAATTTATAGAGGTTATTATTCAATTACTGGGCTAAATATTAAAGTTACGATAAAAATGACAAGTACCAAATCTATAGATAAATATCTCTAATATTTAAACTAGAATTGAAATTCAAAAATAAGAAAAAATAAAGTCTTCAGTATTTTCTAATAAGTTTAAATTTTATTTTATTCGTTTTTTTTTTTTAATTTTAGAAAAAAAATAAAATTATTTAGCTACAATCATTAAGTATATTAAATTGGTATTTAATAACTAATCTCTAAAATTTTTTTTTTAAGTATACAGAGTTAAAGAATAGAATATTTAATTGAAAACCGATCAAAAAATCAATTTTGGAGTTTTTTTTTTGTTTCTTTTATTAGCTAGAGATTTTAGTTTGAATATTAATTCAAAAAATAAATTGTCTGTTAGGTAAAGAGATTCTGGTTCCACTGACTGAGTCGATGTACGTGCCAGGACGGATATCGGACACGGAAAACGTGCTCGTCGATATTGGAACAGGATATTTCGTTGAAAAAAATGTCGATGATGCTAAAAATTATTTTGCAAGACGTGTCGCTTACGTCACTGAGCAAATGGAAAAAATTCAGGTCCTCGGGATGGAGAAAAGTAAAATCCGAGATGCCACCATCGATGTCATGGGCATGAAAATTCAAGGACAGATGCAAAAAGAGTCTGCTTAATTTAGTTGCTCTATTTTTATTGATCTAGATTTACGCCTTTATATTTAATCAATAAATAATCAATCATTTAATTAAATAATTGTTAGTTGTTAATTTTTCTTCTGTCCTCCGGCTGGAAAGTGGCAACTTTCGGGCCGTCGCCTTTAACGAGGTTGCAACTTTCCGGCTCCGTCGTGCAGAAAAAGAGTATACGCACCTTGGCCAGTAAAGGCTTCGCTGGGGCCAACAATTACATGTGGTCTGAGACTTTTCTTATTTTACTGGTCTAGGTATGTAATCTACTATTTTTTTTTTTTTTTTTCACTGAGGATTTAGGTCAAGAATCTAAGGTTTTAAAACTCTTAAGAACCTTTTTCGTCGAGAATTTAATTTCCTATAAAAAAAAAAAAACTTATACAATAGTATATTATGTGACAAGGGATGAAACAAGACGATTTCAGACTAGGGTGCAGTTGACTGCCTGAGCTGCAGGCTAGGGCTGACATCACCTGCAGTCTTAAATCGTGTTTTATCCTGAGTCACACAGTATATTTTTCATGATTACCTGCATCGGAACTTCAAGATTCAGTATCAGCAGCTAGTAAAAAACAAGTTAATTTCAAGCCGATGATGCGGAGAACTGTTAAAAAATGAGAAATTTATAATTTACAGTCACTTATTAAATAGTAAATAAGACAAAAATATTATTTTCACTAATTTTTTAGTAATTTTATTTGGTTAATTAAAACTGTCACTTAAAAAATGAAATGAGTAAACTGAAGTGACAAGTAAACAAATGAGAATAATAAGGCTGCGAATGAACATTAAATAGACCAACACCGGGCAGAAACAATTATGTTTCTTCCCAAAGGAACAAACACAATTTACCTGAAGGTCGGAACGTTCTTCGCGCAACGATAATGAAAAAATTTTTTGTAATTCGACTGCTTATGGGGTAGTTCCGGAGGTTGGGGTTAGCCTAAGCTTTTCGGCTGACATACCAGCATCTATATTCGAAACATTTCAGAAATCTAGTCTTCTAATCGACTTTTTACGGTCCAATTTTTTTTTTTTTTCGTTGCGCGAAAACGTTCCGATCTTCAGGTACATGAAGCATGTCTGTTTCTGCCCGCTGTGTGATGGTGCTTGTGAGTTACGAATTCGCTAGCAGTTGTTTGCAGCATCGGCTTGAAATTAGCTTGTTTCGACTGGCTGTAAAGACACTAAAAGTTTCGATGCTGGTGTCATGAAAAATAACTTTTCAGGACCTTATTTGTAGCTCTTTAAAATCTCTATGAAAAATTCTTTAGCAATTTTCTTCAATCTTCAACCCTTGATCCCAAAAAGATTCAAAATAAGACACACATTAACGAAGAATCAATAGTTTATTTTATATATTCAAATGAACATTTATAAACAATAACAGCATTCATAATAATAATAATAATAACAAAAATAACAATAAAAATAATAATAATAATAATAATCATAATGACTAAAGGACGTATTTTGTAAGCTACATAATTATTATAATGGTAATTTTACAAATTTTATCAACTTTATCGGGTATCAAAATAATCGCGTGTCAGGATAGAAAACACCATTACATATATTTTCATTTAATCAATTATTATTAATATAATTATAATTATTATTATTTTCTTTTTTTTTATAATACATGTATAATTAATAATAAATATCGATACTTTGGGTAATCGGTCATCTAACACAATTATTTAATTAAGACAAAATCACTCGCCAAGGGGTGAAAGTGACCCGCGACACCCGCGGTTCTTTTTTTTTTAATTAATCAATTATTAATTAAGATCGCTAATTGTAAATAATTCTATTTACACGAATAACTCAATCATCCATTTGTTTATTAAATTCATTTCTTTATTTTTAATTAATTAATTAGTTAATTAATTAATATTTTATTATCATTAATTTGATTCACGCGTTTCAGTTTAAATCACTTGTTTATTTATTTTTATTTTTTCTTCTGTAACTTAGGCTCCAGTTTCTCGTTATCATTCTGGTTTATCTGTCAAATGTGGTGATGTAAATTGTACATGTTCATTGGTGTTATCTGAGACCGCGAAGCACAAAATTACTGGCTGTTACCACGCACAACACCCACTCTGCGGTGTGTTTTGATACGCCGTCTGTAATAATAGATATATTGATTATTCATTATTTACTATATAACCATTGATTGCTACGAGATACAGTAAAATCACTTAATACTTTTTTGTAGCAAATTGAATACTCTGTCAATTTCATCTCATATAATTTTATCGTATCTCTGTTAATTTAAACGCTAGGTAGGATTTAGAGGGGAAGGAATTAAATTAAATTTGATTAGAAAAATTTTATCAGGTGATTAATTTAAAATTGCCAGAAATCCGCTGAAGATGGAAGAAAATTGTTTATGAGTTTCTTATAGGAAATTTAATACAGTAAAAAAAAGTACTGATGTGATTTTTACGTAACTCTAACGGTTAAGCGGAAATTTTGTAATTTGAAACCTGGGAAATGGTGATAGAAAAAAAATTGATTGGAAAGTAAACTTGAATATGTTTAAAAGGCAATTGCGGCTAGATAGTTGAAGATAAGGAAAAGTGATAAGAAAGGTTTTTTATAGAAAATTGAATTATCTGTAAGAAAGGTCTGATATGATGAAACGATATCTGTGACTGTTGAGTAGAGTTTTTAATAAAAGTATCATTGGCTGAATGCTGAATGTTAAATTGTAAATTTGTGATTCTGAATAATTACAAGTTATAATTGGAATAGTATAGTGGAGTCTTACTGGTGTGAGGAGAGTCTCGGGTCCCAAGTACGGATGCCAGTCTCGGACGCTCCTCGTCTACGAGCGCGATCGCCTCTTTCTTGTAAAGTTGGAAGACATTTGCATGACAAGAGATCTGGAGCCTCCCGTTACTGAAGCTGTCCTGGGTTATCTCAAAATCCAACTCGGCGTATGCTCGTGTTCGATTGTCGTTTCTCAGTTGTATATTGCGTTGATAAGTTGAATTCAACTGCAACACGTAATTTTAAATTTTTAAATTAAAACATGTTGGAAAATCCAAAAGTGCACACACCAATCGCGCATTTTATATTTAATCATTAATTTTTTTCTATTATTATTTCATGATATTAATTATTTTTTTTTTTTTAATATGAATTTTTATTCAACTTTTAAAATATTAATTTATTTTTTTGTTTCTTATTTTCAGTTTAAAATTTTTTTTTAAATATCCTGCCTTTTTGTCTTAGATGTCGGTCATTTTTTTCAATCCTACTGCCACACTAGTGCTGTTGCCAGTAGTTGATGGAGAGAAAAAATAAAAAAAATAATAACAACAATAAAAATATAACAAAAAATTTGGGCATCGGTTGGCCCTGCGGACCAGGCCCAAAATTTCCCACAGTTTTCGAGCTCGAGGAACTCGGAAAAATTATTGCGAATACATTTTCGAGCTCAAAAATACTTTTAAATGCAATTGTTTTGTATGAGCTTCTTTAGCTCAGACAAGTTACGTTTTATATGAAAATTTGAGAATTTAAGAATCGAAAATAAATAATGAACAAGCGTTTTTTAAATTTTTATTCTCAATTATGTTCAATAAAATAATTGTGTTCAAGTAGAAATCAATGTAAGTGATTAAAATAAGGATTTGAATGAGTATCCGAGAAAAACGTTAAAAACGGTGTTTTTTTAATTTTTTGTTGATAATATGATTTTAACTAAAGAACGGGTTGCATCACATTATGTGGAGATTGAAAAAAAAACATGAAAACAAAGAATTACTATGATTTTGAACAAATTTTATTACATTATATGACGATTTATCCGGGAAAAATGCCATAAAATGTTTTTTTTTTACTTTTCGTCGTCGATATCTTTTGAAATAATTGAACGGTTTTGATGTTCAAGGCGGCGCGTTTTAATGAGTTCTAAAACTGGTAAAATTTTCGCAATGATTGGTTTAGTCATTTCAAAGATATTTGCAAAAAACCGTTTTGCACCATTTCTTTCGCCAACGATATCTCTCGAACGAATAAACCGATTGAGATGGTTGAGGTGGTAATCGACGCGTTTTATTGAGTTTTAGAGCTGATTAGACTTTGGAATCGATCGATTAAGCCATTTCTGAAAAATTTAAAAAAAACTAAAGAAACAAAAATTTTTTTTTTGTATTTCTTCTATATCTTAGAGTCCATTTAATCGATCAATTTGAAATTCTCAAGGAAGTTGATGGCTAACAAACTCTTCCGATTGCCGCCTCAACCATCTCAATCGGTCAATTCATTAAAAAGATATGAAGAGTTTACATGCACACACACACACACACACACACACACACACACACATACACACACACACACACACACACACCCACACACACACACACACACACACACACACACACACACACACACACACACACACACACACATACACGGACGTCTATCCGGAAATAGTCAGAATAGCTTCTTAGGACCTCAAAAAGTCGAAATCTGATGAGAACTCCATTTTTGAAAATCGGACCGAAACCAATAGCTCGCCGTTTTTTTTGGAAATTTTCAATTTTCATAGCGGGAAGTTAAGTAAATTAAGTCGATAATCTGAGTTTTTCAAAAGTTATTGTGTTTAGACGAGTCCGAACACCACAATTGATGCACCGGGGGCTATGGACTAAATCAATTTTTTTTTACTAATCTCTTTGTGAATCAACTAAATATTATTTTGAAAAATGTTCTTTAGTAAATTTTCTTTAAAATGGTATATATTTCTAAAAACTTCGGTGTACTATAAAGAAGGTAGAGAGGATTTAAAGTTAGTGAAAGAGCCGAGAGCGAAAAAGTGACAGTAAAGCACACTCAACGCTTTCGCGATTGAGGTGTGCAATTAGATTAAAATTTTCTACGTAAATAAGTTTAGCGTTTTTAATTGAAATTAATGACAAAAAACTCCAAGTACAATAAAATTGTTAAGGACCTTTTTTATAAAGACTTTAATTAGCTACAAAAAATGTTCTTATAAATTTTATTATATTTCCGGCTATAAATTCATAATTAAAATAAAACTAAAATATTTTTCAAAAAATATGTTTCGTGGTTTAAATTCAAATTAAAAATTCTTTACCCCTGCTAAAATAATCCACTAACTTCCTATGCCTGTTTTCCTTTTCCTTAAAAAAAATCCACACGCAAGCTCATTAGCCACTCGACAATTAAACTCGTATCAAATGTTTTGATCGATGACGGCACCCTCAGCTCTCTACTTCTCACATTAAAAAATTCCTTAACAATTCTAGGGTAATTAAATAAATCTGTCGCTTCTTAACCTTTTTATTATAAAATCTCGTCTTCTCTAGTCTTAAGTCTTAAAATAAAAAAAGGCCCTTAAAGATTATTACAAACTAACAACTCGTGTAAAGAACTAATTAAGTTTTAAATGATGAGATACTCTCTGACGGTTTTTCCCTCACTCATTTTATAGCTGCCTCAGCTCGGTACATAACACTTGTCACTTCCTGCAACAGTTTCTTACCTCACTAGTGCATTGAGTTGTACAAATACACGTTTACACACAACACACACACACATTTATTCATTCTCGGCACCTCGTAAACTTTTTTTTTTAAATTAATCTCAACAACTCATTGATTATTATTATTATTCATTGGCCCTCTGTATAACTAAAGTACAGATATTATATGATTATAAAACTTTAAATGAAACCGGAAGTCTTGAGATGAAGCAGGTGATAAAGGTACATATATATGTATATATATATGGTATAGTAGCTTAGTAATTCGTGAAATGGCATCTTGTTATGTAACCGCGAGTATCTAGCTCGCCTTGCCGCTAACACAACTAATACTATAATATTCTCATACTTATACTTGTGCTCATAACACAAGACAACATTTACGTTAATATATTTCCTAGGTTATTACTAAATTTCATCGCGGATAATGTAATAAACTTGGATGAGTTATAAATGTTTAACAATGTCTTTTTTTTTAAATGGGATGAGAAGTTGATGGCAATGCCGGTGCCTGTGTGGTGCCGGGAAAAGATACAAGAAAGAGATAGAAAATTTTAGTGCCCGTAAAGATGACGGTGTTAATAAGCAATGGGGTAAGTTGGCCATTGTGAGAAAATTAGTGTGTTAATTTTTTAATTTTTTGTTGACAAAAATAATTTTTTGAAAAAAAGCCGCGAAATGTTTTTTTAAATTTAATTTTTAGTTTGGCGGCAACAATTTGACGGTAAAAATTTTTAAAACAGTCATTGAGTTTACAAAAATTTAATTAAATCGTGTATACTTCTTAGTAATTAATAAAATTATATTTAAGAGGTAATTTTCGTGGGGAATGAAACCCTTGGATCTAATTACTGTTAGTTTTTTATAGTAATGGGATTAGAAATAAAAGAGGCTAAAGTATTACCGGAATTCCGTTGACAGTCCAAGTGACATTAGTGGCTGGATTACTGGGTGGAGTTGTGCAGTTGGCTTTGACTGTCTCCCCAATCGCGTATCTCTGCTTCTCAACGAGCACCTCGGGAGTACCTTGAGGTAGACCTGAAAATATATTGCCCCATCTGTTGAGAATGTTCCTCTGGGAAAAGGTACTACACAGTGGTAGTAGCGGTAGTAGTAATAGTAGTAGAAGTAATATAAGGTAGAAGGTAGTAGAAGTAAAAGTGGAAGTGGAAGTGGAAGGTACTTTGTTCCTTACACAGGATCTGAAATGGCGCGTAACGTCTACCGTCCACGATTCAACGATTTCTCGCTCATACACCCTTAATATTAACTCAACACTATTCTACACTCAATTTAAAGTAACATTATATTTTATTGTTCTCTTAAATATTTTTTTTATTTTTATAATTATTTTTCCTTATTACTTATTACTACTCACTGACTACGTGCATGTATCCTTTTTTAAATAGCGTATGAAAGTGCGGTATGTCGTTTGTTACTTCGCAACGATATCTTCCCTCCATTTCAGTCGTTACGTTTGTTATTGTTACATGATGATCATCACTTGTTGTCCTCTGTAATCAATTATTTATTGTTCATATAATTATTACTATTTTTATTATGGTTTTTGTTATGAAAATTTTTTTATTTTAAATTAAAATCATTTATAAAAAGTTAATAAAAATATTTTTTATAAGTTTTAATTTAAAGTAAAAATATTATTTTAATAATTCATTTATTTAGATTAATTATCAATATTTAAATTGAAATAACGGGAAGTAATAAGTTTTAAGAAAAATCGATAAGGATGTTTGAGGTAAGAAATTTAATTTCCTAAAAAAAAAAGAGTACGTGACTTCCTAAGTAAATTTAGCAGTTTCAAAGATATCTTGATTACAAATTATTTTCCCGACTCATAAAATCACAAATAGTTCGAGTTTATGAAAAAAAAAATTATTTTCTCTGTCCCACGTTCATTTTATCTGAGTCATAACTAATTAAATTTTTTACAAATGATTTATCGTGAAATTAAAAATTTTTATGATACTGAAGTTAGCCGACGTCTAATAATTTTTGGATTTTTTTTCAAAACCATAAATAATAAAAAAAAAATGTTTGAAAAAATTGCACTTATAGTTTTTTTTCATTTTCTACATGAGCATATTCTTAGATTTTTTTTTTGTAATTGGAATTAAAAAAAAAATTCGAAAATTGTTAACTGTCTGCTAACTTCAGGATCATAAATTTTTTGCTCTGATTCCTTCAATAAAAAAATTATCTTCTCCACTAATAATAATAATAATAATAATAATAATAATAATAATAATAATACTACTATAGATCCCCATGATTGAAACCCGATGATGTGTACATATAACGCGTTTGTGCTACTTAATTTAAGTGCAGAGTTCACTCGGCAACTCTCACACATATAATACACACACGTCCGTATATTCGATGCTGCAACATCACTTGCCATATATTGATGACAAGTCAAAGAGCATACATTCCCTGCCCCCCAATGAATATGCCAATAACACAACCTCCAATATAATTATCCAGCATTACATAACATACATACATATTTACCTATATCGCAAAAATTTCATATATTTTACGTGAGTAAATTTTGACGATTCAACCTGCCTCTAAAAAAGAATTTTCTGCGGGAAAACTTTATTATTTATGAGACAATTTTACCATCATTATTATTTTTATTTTTTGGTACAAAAAAAAAAATACACTGCGTGAATGGATAGTATTTTTTTTCTCTTTAGGCTTTTGTTGCTAGTGAAAACGGAAACATTACATATATTTATATATATATATATATATGTATATATATAATGAGCCAGAGACAGGTTTTTGGCAATTCAGAGCACGGCACCCGTTGGTCAACCACTGCATGTAAATTGTCGAGGTAGAGAAGAGATAGAGATGCAGGAGAGAATGAACAGGGGATGGGAAAGAGTGAAGAGGGAGGGGGGGGAGTGTTACTATTGAACAAAATTTGAATGCGCGTGCCAGTTACATACCGGGAAACCCGACCAAATTGATTGTAGATGATTTACATCCTGCCACAAGTATTATATATGGATTAATTTAATGAATTTCACAAATGTTATTATTGTTATTATTATTCTTTTTATTATTATTATTATTATTATTATTATTATATATTGCTAATTGTTCAAAGCTTCTCTATCGGTGGGAGACGCAATGGACAGCCCGACCGCGACAACTCCATTAATAATGCATTATCATCGGATTTAGTACTTGTTTGAAAGGCTTATAATTCATTTATTCATTTTATTAATAAATAATTAACATAATTAGTTAAATTAATTGGTTCTTGTTTAGGTTTTTTTAGCATATGATTATTCGTAAACGTGGCCAGTGGTTTTAAATTAAAATAACTTTTAAAATAATGAGTTTACAATGAAACTAACAAGAGCATAATTTATAGTAAATTAAATTTCCTACAACAAAAGGTATCAGTAATTTTTGCCAAAAAAGTCGATAGTTTAAAAGATATTTCAAGTTAAAGTCAGCAGTATTGTCACCACTGAGTTCAGAGGCGATACTTACATCAATATTATGAGCAAATAGTTCACCAAACACCGATATTGGCGGCAACTCCTTGGGTACAAACCTGTAGAACTCATCCTTACCCTTGTACCATTTCACTGCGTAAAGAACGTCAGTCTGTAAATCGTACTGGCAGGCGAGCGTCACTTGAGCGCCGACTGCAACAGCTTCTGGTATTTCCACCTTGACATCTTTCAGTCCGCTGACACCTGGAACATGTTTTCCATTACCACCTTCGAATACTCAAACCCCAACTCTATTTCCAACCCCTAACCCAAAGCCCCAATTCCGGTCTCAACAACACCAAAACTTGTACTTGCAAACTCGTACCAGCCCTAGAAGTTTGAGTTTGAAAATTTACTCATATTTGATACGCAAGTTTGAAATATTACCAGTCTACCTCTAATAACTAACAGACCCAGTTAATTATCACCACACTAACATAACTAACATTGTGCATTGTTATTTTTAAACAAGCATTTAAACTTTAGCGGGAATAAGGTTACGCCCGCTTCTACTCGAAAGGGGGGGGGGATGTCACACCTGGTTTATATTAATTACAATAACGTTTAAGTGATCTAAAATCCTTGTTAAGGCTTTAGTGTATCAAGTTGTTGGTTTATTTCATAGTTATCTGAATGTTATGAGCGAGCTACTGAGTGATATCCTCAGAATTTGGCATTAACGTAAACTTACTCGATTGTAGTTTAGACTGTAAACTAAACAAAGGCATTCCTAGGGTGGGTGTATAGGGATTTGGTTTACATGAGCGTTCTGCATTATGGTACTAGAGTAATTCTGTTATTCAGTTACTTTGTAACTCTGTTCTGATATATTTCGGTTAATGTGTATATGCTCTCGTCCTCGCGGATTCTCTAATCAGGCTACATAATTATAATTGCCATGATTCGAGGCGCCGAGTAATTATTCGCAGTGTGAGCAGCTCTGTTGCTAATTGTAAGAAAACTGAGAATAGAACGAGAGAGAAAGCCGATAGTTAACTTACTTGTCTAATGGGACTGCGCTGGTGAGAGTGATGGGCAACTGAAAAGGTCGATGACACGATTACGAGGATCTGGTAAGAAGTTACACGCTAGTGAGGAGTAAGAGGTTTAATTACTAATTACTTTTTATTAGAACTTAAATCCACGGATTTCTTTTTCTCAAGCTTTTTTTTGGGAATAACTAATTTTGCTTTAATTTTAGTTTGAGGATTTAGGAAAAATTTTTAACGGTCCATTTTATCTCTATATATTTTAACAAAGAAATTTTACATTCGACTAAAAGCCAGTTATTTATTCCTGGAAAAATTAATTTTTAATCGGTTTATTTCATCACTAAATTTAAAAATTCATATTCTATAAAATAATCATTCAAAAAGTTTTCTTTTAATAATTCACTTTTAACTCTACTTAAAAATTTATATTCACACGACCCATTTAACTTTTTATCTAAAAATTAAATTTTCAAATTCAAGTAGTCATTTTTTACTTCTTTATAAAAATAAAAATTTTTCTTCCTTAATTACCGACTAATTTATCAAAAAATACTTTTTTCTTTTGAAAATAATTTTTCCTATCCTTTTTTCTTAAGAAAAACTAATTAACCCTCATAATTACGTAATTATCTTGAAAATAACGAGCCTCCACTCACCTCATTACCAAACCTCAGCTAAAAAAAAATGAAAACCTTTTAAACGTCGCCTTTTAAACCGCGGATGAATCACTCCCTTAGAAGAACAAAAAAAATCGTATTTACAAAATAACTTTTTTAACCGAGATAAAAGTCAGTAAAGAGCCGAAAAAATCGAAAAAAACTTGTCTCACTCTCGCCCCATCTTCACCCCAGCCAGCCGCGTCTCGGCTGCTTAGAAAACCCAGTAAATGAAAAAGCGTCTATAATATCCGCAGCATCTCTCTTCTTTTCTTCCCTTAGGGTTCCTTTTTCCTCTTGCTCAGTATCACCTGGTTGAAAGCTTTTCAGCTTTTATTGTTTTTCCGACTCAGACAAGTGTCGGTGGTTGTTGCAATAGCAACTTCGTGCTACTGCTCCAACACATAGACGTTAACGTTATAGTAAAGTTTGTGAAAAAGGTTGTTACAACATCTCTTTCTCTCAAACTCAGTTGTATTGCGTTTGTTGAGAATGAGGATAAGGATGAAAGAAAGGGTTTGAGGTTCGGGAGAGGAAATCGTATAAAAAAAAACCCGGAAAGTAGGTTTTCATTCGGAATTTCCAGAGTAGAGTCCCGAGTCTAGAGTTGAAGCTCTAGAGTGACTGAGTACTGAGTATACAGGGTACAGAGTAGAGATTTTGTATTGCGAGTTAAATAAATGGGAATGAGAAATTACAGCGGGTGTATGACGTGTTTACTGGTGAAAAACATCATTTTCCTTTCACTCTGTCTGCGGTGAATTTTTTTAAAAATTATATTTTTTATTTTATTTTTTAATTCCGCTTACTCTTGTTCTCATGTCGGGGGTTGCCATTCACTGACAGCAAATATAAAATAAAAAAAAATAAAAAAAATTTTCACTTCTCATTCTATTCTATTTTATTATGTTCTGCTCTGTTTTGCCCGTTTCGACTGATGAAACCGAATATTCATGTGAAAGGTGAACAAAAAACCCCCGAGTAAATACGATCCCTCTTTTTCTTTTTTTTTTTTTTTTTTTTTTTTTTCGACAATAAGAGAATGGGTGAAAAAGAGGAAAAAAGGGAAAGGGGTGGAAAAGCCGTTAATTCTGTTGGTAGTGACGTGAGAGTAGAAAGAAATGAAACACCGGGTTTATATGTGTGTTATTGGTAGTGAGGGGTTCGGTGAGGAAAATGAGGGAAAAGAGGGACAGCAAAAAAAATGGGTGTGTATTTTGTCGCAGTGTTGGGTGACTAATTGTGCCATTGAATAATCATTGCTGTGGCGACACCTACCATAAATAGTATCTACCCATGGCAGGGGGAGAAAGAGGAGGTAAAGGGTGAGGGTGATTGGAAATCGATTGATATAATGTTTAGCTGGAAATAATCATAATCGAAATAATAATAAAAAAGGCAATTTATTGGATACTTGTCGTTTTTACGGGAAAAAATTTTTTGTTTTTTCGTATGAGGGGTGAAAAATTGATATCAGATTTATTGTTTATTAATTTTTATTGGTAATTTTTTTGAGGTATCGGTATATAAATTTTGAAATTCACATTTTAATTTAGGGCTCGACATATCGATCTCATATTTGAAATTTTTAATTATAACAGCAAAAATTATCCGTAACAAAATTAAAACTAATAGCCATCAATTTTCCCTCCATTAAAAAGGAAACTCGATTTAATAACTAATTATCTATGGGCCCTTCCATATTCTAATTAGTAAAAAAAAGCTCGAGTGGTTTGACCCGGTCTCAGCGGGTCTGGCGACAGCTGCCGGGAAATTGCCTCGCTAAATTCGCTACAATAAACAAACTATTCCAAGTGTTAAAAAATAAAACCCGGGGAAAATAACATGAGAAAAAATATTAAAATAGCTAAATAAATAAAAATATATAAAATATAAAATACAATATTGCAGCTCGTGTACTGCATTATGTAAGAATAAAGTGTCGCATAAAAGAAAATAAGACCCAGACTTGAGCAAGAGCAAGAGTGAATCGTTGAAGAGGAAAAATGTAGAAATATGTTTGTCGCTAAAAGACAGGGAAACAATCGAGCTAAAAGGAATCGAGTAGTTCTTTCCAGTGTACGCCTGAAACTCCAATTGCATCTCCAACTGCTGTAAGAAATACACCAGTACCTAGACCATATGCTAGTTCTATTTGGTCCTGAAGGTAAAGTAGCAGGAATAAAAACACAGTCTGGATATGTAGGTTGGGCTGGGCTGGGTTGGGTTGGGTTGGGTTGGATATATCGTAGATTCTATAATCTAGAGCCCCAGGGAAGACTATAAGCTACAGACGTGGATCAGACATCGGATAGCTGGGTAATTCGGGTGAACGAGCGTCAAGCGTCGCTTGGTCTTATCTTTCTAGTCTACAGTTAAATAAAAAACTCTTAGACGTCCTAGACTCGACGTTTTCTGTTCACTCAAACGGACTTGGTTCCCTTACTCTTACCCTCACCTCATCTTTAGCTTCAACTTGAGCTTCAGTTTCTTTCTTTACTTTTTCCTACCAACACAAAAGCTCGCCACGTCGGAGTGAACTGGTCTCGACTGCCACCGATCAGCTTTCCGATAATTAAATGATCCGTCCATCCTGTCCAGCCAACTGGGACCGTTACTCACTTATGGGCTGTAAAGGCTACGGATTAGATTCTAGTCTGGTAAAAAAATTACTTTCAGAAGAGTTTGAGGTTTGGGAGACAGAAATGGTACTGGCGTTGGTGTTGGTGTTGATTCTGATACTGGTACTAGTGATATTGGTGTTGGTGTTGGTGCATTTAAATTGAAAGGGCTAGGATAGGCGGGTTGCCGGGTTGGCTATTCGCTGCCAGGCTTATATCTAGTCCAATTAACCAGTCAATTGAATTAAAGCCTTCAACTCTAGTGAGCTGAGTGTAGTGGATAGTGGATGAGTTTAGTGTGTTGAGTACAATCAGTAAATTAAGACTGACGTGTATTGCTGGGATGATGGAAATTTATCGATCTGTTACAACTTCATTTACCTGATAATTTTGTTAGTTTAATTAATTTATCTTCCTCTTTTTTAATTATTTATAATTAATAATTAATTATGAGTAATGGGTTCTTTAGACGTTTTTTTAGAATTTATTAATCATTTGTTGAATATATCTGATGATCATATATATCACTTATTTGTTCACTAAATTATTGTTTGCATGAAAATTTTTAGAGACCCATTGTGTTAATTTTGAACAATTACTTTTTAATTTTCCGCTAAGAAAATTGGAAATTTAAAAAATCAAAAGGAAAGGTATTGAGTTCAGTCGGATTTTTTAAACTGAGTTTCAAAGAGATCTCGACGTTTTAAGGTCCTAAGAAGCTATCCTGACTATTTTCAAGAGGATGACCAAGTGTATGTACGTACGTACATATGTAAATATTCTATAACTTTTTAACGGGTGAACCGATTTAGATCTTTAAGGCTACATTGAAGCGGCTTATTAATTTCTAGGTGCTATGGAATTGAGCTTGATCGGTACAGTACATTTCGAGTTTTTCGAAAAATAAAATTTTTCAAAAAAGTGTTTTTTTGTAATAAGCTCAAAAATCACAAAACTGATCGATTTTCATAAGGTTTCAGCGTTAAAGACTGAATAACTGCGTCGAATGCTGCCTCAAACATCAATATCGAAGGATATCGGCGATAAAAAATTTAAAAAATAAACAATTTGCTTCATGTTTCCCGGTAACGCATGTTATAATTCTTTATATCGTCCCCTTTCTGAGTAAGCCTCGTAACTACTTTTTTTCATAGTTCAAATTATGAGTGAAAAACATTCTTGAGTACTGCTATTGCGTAAAAAAAGCTTCAAATTTTAATAATTATAACAGAATGTTCGAGAGACTTTTGAATTTTAATATTTCTACTAACGCACGTGTAACAGAATATATGTTTTGACCAATTTCTGAAAAAATTACAATTTTGCAGTTACGAGATTTACTCAGAAAAGGGACGATATGTTCCATAACTCATACTAGCACTTTGGTTTCATAGTGTTTGATGATCGCTACATAAGTTATTACAATCGGTTCGTTAATTTAAATAGGGGAGGGTGAGATAAGAAGGTCCCCCTAAGCCGGTTACTACTACTTTTCGTGGCTTTTAACCATCAAATCACTTTACTTTCGTCCTATTTCGAACAAATTCATGGGCATTTTGCCGAAACTCTGTAAATAAAAATTTTGTTATCTGGGACAAGATGGCTCCCCTCCAAAAAATGATGGATTTTTTCTTTTTTTAAATTGTTTTCAACGTTAAAAATGTATTTCTTTCTTTTGACAATTGGACGGATTTTTGCAATAACGTCTTAACTTATAAGGTTAGTTAAGACGTTATTGCAAAAATCCGTCCAATTATTTCTACTTTTATACCACTCAAAAAAAATTTGTTAAGGTGTAATGAATCGTTTTCCCACGATGAGATTAATTACTAATTGATATTTAATAAAGAAAAAATTCCATATTTTCTATTTGTCATTATTTTTAATCCGAAAAGCGTGTTTTTTAATTTTTGACCAGGATAGATTATAGATAATTTTGCTTTATTTGAAAAATTTATCAATTAAAAAAATCATTATTTTCAAATATTTTTAGTGGCCAAATTTGCCTCAGGCATAGAGAATCAGCCGAAAAATGGATAAGTATATTCAATTTTTTATAATTTGCCAATAAGAATTTGAAAAAATCATTTTTTCAGAATTTTTGGCTGGTTCATTTTGCCCCAGGTGTCATGCGTAGGACTAAAAATGTCCAAATATATCGGATTTATAGTAGTTCGACAAAAAAAAAAACATTTTTTTTTTATCATATTTTCAGGGGGGCCTTCTTTTCCCGGTTTCCCTTACTATTGTCATCAATAATTTTGAAAAATCACTGTTACTGAAATTTTTTTCCGGATATTACATTTGTTAACTCGCTGGTTTAATTCAAAGTTCCTTAGAAGTAACTCTTCATGGTGATCATTTTTATCTAATATCATTGAATTTTTTAAGCATACTCATGAGCAAAACTTTAAAAACGATCCTTATTGATTATTTTCAATTTCTCGAATTTTCGTAGATAAATTACGAAACATCACTTTTTTCGAGTTCGAACATGTATCGACAATAATGTTTTTGAGCTCCGTAAGCTCGAAAATAGTGAGAAGGTTCTGAGCTGGCCCGCAGGGTCAACCGATTTTCCGATTTTTTTTTGTCAAGTGGTTCTAAGAAAATTAAATTTCTTATAACTTTTGATTATATAAAAAATACCGTAAGACTGATTTTTAAAAAATGACAGTCGTTTAAACAATTACTCAATTGATAAATCTCCCAACACTTTGAACGGCTATATTTTGAAAACAATTGATCCTTCCGAAATTTTTAAGAAGTGAAAAGCTGTAAATAATTAAATTTCCTTTAGTACGTCCTCCGCATACATCCGATTATCACTCATAATCGCTGAGATCTACCAGTGATAAAATATACGAATTTTAAATTCACAGGAAAGTTAAAAAAATCCCAAAATATTCCAAGCGCGTATTTTTAAAAACCCACTGGTGCCATCAATAACAAAGGAATCCCTAGCGGATCTCAACTCGTAAAATCACAAAAAAAAATTAAGTTTCTTTCCGTTTAACCTAAAACATCGCTTACAGCCACGGGAATTGTCGTGGATTCGTGAAATACCGATGTAGGTCTGCGTCTCAAGGCGCAACTAAATCAAGAGATGCCAGTTTCCCGTGCACGCGAACACTCCGCGTACTTTTAAAGTTAAGCCCCCCAGTGAGTGGTTTTAGTGCCGGGGTTGAGGTTTCCATTGCCGAGTTTACGGTGTCCAGCTCCTAGTTTCCAGTTTCCAGCTTCCATTTCTCTGGTAACATAAGTACAAGCACAAGCACAAGTATCAGCATCAGTAAGAGGACTAGGACCAGAAGGAGATGGAAAAACAGAAGAGGATTCAGACCATGTTCTATCAGAATAAGGAAAGGAAAGTAAAAAAGAAAAAAAAAATGATTACTGGTTAAAGCAGAGCATCTTTTTGATGGTATAGACTAGACGCGTGTTCATTTAAACGTGAAATGAAATGGGTAAAATGACAATCGGACTGTAGACACAAAAAAGGTAAATCCCGAGAAGAAGCTACAGCTAGACCTTCTTTAAAATGAAAATGTCTACGTTTTGAGAATAAATTTAGCTGGTTGGTACCGTCGTCTGTTAAGGTTCAGAAAAAAAAATAGACTAAAAAAGTACACTGCAGAAGTGGGGAGGTGAGGCTTAGTTTATTTTATCCTTTTTCCGCTTCGTCAATTATCTGCCAAATGCTCTTGGAAAGATTTCTAGACATCGCAAACACGTCGCTTCTTTTGGAAAATGTTATCTGGATCTCAGTAGATACGTGACCAAGACGTTTTCTATTCTGAAAAAGATTACTCTAATATAGTATGGAGCTAAGAAATGGATTTTTGCATTTTTACTACAGAACTACATGGATTCTGTGCAGATATCATGTATAATATATATGTATATATAGATGTGGGTTGTTGAAAATAATAATAAAAATAAAAATAAAAATAATAAGCAGAAAAAGAATGAAGAAAATTCTTATAGAGAAAAATAAGAACAAGAGGATTCAAGAAAATCCGCGAGTACATATTTCACATTGCAAAAGTGTTGATAGTTGTTCCTGTTGTCTTCCAAGTGAGTGACCCTGTACTACTCTATATTTTTCTTGTATGCCAAATATTCCCTCGGTTATTTTTTAAAAAACACCAAAAAAACTATCTACATACACTGGTTTTATTTCCAACAAAAATTCAGGGTACGAAAAAAAAAAAAAAAAAAAATGTTTTTATAAAACTTTATAGAGGATAGAGTGGGGCAAAATAAGACACCGTTTTTTGAAAAAAAATTATATTGATTTCAAAGGTTTATTTACAATTTTTAGAACAAATGAGGGCCCGCATAAAAATACCACACACTGAAAAAAATAATCGCTAGCTGCTAGCGATTTTTTTCTTTAGCAGCTAGCGATTTTTAATCGTTAGCTGCAAGCGATTATTTCGCTAGCTGCTAAAGAAAAAATCGCTAGCCGCTAGCGAAATAATCGCTTGCAGCTAACGATTAAAAATCGCTAGCTGCTAAAGAAAAAAATCGCTAGCCGCTAGCGAAATAATCGCTTGCAGCTAACGATTAAAAATCGCTAGCTGCTAAAGAAAAAAATCGCTAGCAGCTAGCGATTATTTTTTTCAGTGCATATGGGAAATATATATGGAAACATATATCATGAATATGGGACCATATAAGTGGCTGAAAACGATATATATTTTCTTATATTTGTACCTATATGGAAGCCGTATACTACATATACACGGAGAGAAATGAAGCTCGATATAAACGAAAAAATACTGTATGATTTTCGATTTCTACTAGATCTGTTTAGAAAATCATAAATTATGATAATTTTTATGAAAAATTAGTAGAAAGTAATAGGTACGCAAAAAAAATTATAGAGTAGCATAATGATTTTTGAAGTCTTTGATTTTTAATAACCAACAAATATAAAATATGTTATGCTATGAAAGTAATATCAAAATAAATCTTGAAATTTTATAAATTGAGAGTAAAGTTTTGATAAACGTTTGCTATTAATTAAAATGTAAATAAAAATGATTATGTGTTATATATTATAGTTTTTAAATTATGAATTTGTAAATTTTTTATAATTTTGTATCAAAAATTATATTCAGCATAAAAATATTTATTTCAAACAGTATTAAATTCGAAATAAATTCGTTACATTTTAAACTCCTGTGTAAAATTTTTTCTATGAAAAAATGGTTTTTTTGTTTTATATTATATAAATTTTATAATTCTTGATCACACAAGAATTAATAAGAACTAAAAATAATAATTGCCACAATAGAATAACAAAATTTACAGATTTTGTCATGATATTTATATTTACTTCAATTTTTGTTATTATTTACTGGGTATAAATTCTCGAACATTGATTCAATTGAAAATTCTAAAGCTAGCATAATAAAAATTCTTAAAATTTTAAAACTTTTAGTTTTGTCAGTTAATAAGTTTCATTATATGATCAGTAGAAATTCTACTTTATCAGTAATGCAGAATTTCTCGTGCCAGCATAATAAAATTTGTTAAATTTAAACTGATATTTACTCAGTTGAGGAATAACACTTATAGAAAATCATTAAAGTTTAAATAATTAATAACAGTCTTTACACCCATTTAATAAAATTTCATTGAAATACAGCTATTTATAATTTTTTGACAATAATTTTTGTTTGTCTTTGAGTAATTTTTACAACGGTGTTTAAACAAAATAATTTTTTGTTCTGAATGTTCGGATTTATTTGGTTATTTTTCTGATCAGTACTCCGCGGGAATTCATTCAAGAAGCATCTATTTTATTTAGCAAGTGTCAATTATTCAGTTGAGTTCTATGGGGTTGTGTGATTGTGAAAATCTTTATTCTTATTGATTTTAATATTATTATGCTAATGAGATTTGTTTGCA
This sequence comes from Microplitis mediator, assembly GCF_029852145.1. Classification (NCBI taxonomy): domain Eukaryota; kingdom Metazoa; phylum Arthropoda; class Insecta; order Hymenoptera; family Braconidae; genus Microplitis; species Microplitis mediator. The sequence goes on along the minus strand of NC_079969.1, from coordinate 10,450,388 downwards.
TAACTATTTTTATGTTTGATAATAAATTACACACTTACGAATAACAATAAATTATATTTTTTTTGTTTTAATAAAATAAAAAACTATTTGATGTATCATTGTGTGTAATAAATGTAAACCGCATGGATTTTAATTTTATGGAAAATTAGATGTATTTTTATTTATTTTATATCCTGATAAATGTTCATTAAGTTAGATAAGTAGTTATAAGACTTTTTGTAAAATTTATAATATTAATATAATAATTTTAACGAGACTTTTCTTTGCTCTGTAAATTCAATATTGTACGAATCGTAAAATTAATTTTTGAAATATATTGTCAACTAACTACCAATACCAATGCTGCTAAAAAAATATAAAATTAATATAAAATAAAAAATACAGTGTTTTGTGTTGATATTCTCATATATATGTTTCTATCAATTTCATTTAATATTTATACTATACGTTTTTGTATATAAATATAAGACTATTAAAGATAATTGATAGAAACATATGAGAATATCAACACAAAACACTGTATTTTTTATTTTATATTTTTTTAGCAGCATTGGTATTGGTAATTAGTTGACAATATATTTCAAAAATTAATTTCACGATTCGTGCAATATTGAATTTACAAAGTAAAGAAAAGTCTCGTTAAATTTATTATGTTAGTGTCATAAATTTTACAAAGAGTCTCTATAAATTTTTTAGATTAGTAATATAATTTTTATAAAAGTTAATTTAAAGAGTAAAAAAACAAAAATGAAAATTATTATTTTTTTCAATAAATTTTTAAATAATTTTGATCGTATAAGTAAAATAATTAAAACAATTTTTATTATGCTAGTGGTACATTTTATTGTCATAAGACGGTGAATATTGCATCCTAGCGACACAATTTTTGTCGTGTCAGTTATTATAACTATAAAATACTTAATAATTTTTATTATGCTCAATACGAAATGTATTATGTTCAAGAAAGAAATTTTTGTCGGCCGCAACGATATTTTATTATGCTTCAATACAATTAGTAACAACACGCATAACATAAAATATTGGAATATCATACGGTTTCAAGTTTAGTCGGCTAGCATAATAAAAATTTATGGATTTTCACATAAAATTTCATGGAATTTTCACCTTCATTTTTCTCCGTGTCCATTTCAGAAGATCCTCCATTTATGCGAAAAAAAAGTAATTAAAAATTTTTTTTTTCATCTTAAAATCAATTCCATATCTAGTTTATGTATAATATTTTAGTCTAGGTTACTCAAATAATATTTTTTCTGACTATTACTATTTGAAAATTGCACAGAATCACCTACTAAAAATATTAAGTCCGGCAATTTGCTAATTAGAACGTCGATTTAAATAAATGGATCGGAATTTATAGTGCCCAGACAAGGAAAACAAAGAAATAAAAAAAAAAAATAGTTATAGAATTTTGTAGATGAGATGTAGATCAGGATTATTGGATAATATTTGTTGAGGAAAAGGAGCAAGCTCACTCGAAAATTTTACCCGTCATGTTGTCGTAATGAAGGTCCTTATGAAGTCTGGGTTAGTTGAATAGTATTCAATGGTAGCTGGTAGTCGATGGTCTATAGTATGGTATGAGCGTACCACCAGCAGTCATACTTTTGGTTTTCTGAGTTTTGTTAAAGTGGTTCTGGGTATCGGGTTTAGGGTGTATGCCGTTCGCTCGTAAAGCTTTTACGAGAATCATATAAAAGTTGGTTAAGCGGTACTCTCTGTCGTGATGGTCCTCGTACTCCTCATCTGCCAGTAGGTCCACATCGAATTCAGCTTTTCTAAGAGAACGAGTTGGTGTAGAGTTGGACTTGTATAAGTACTGGTAGTTTTTAAGAGACGGAGAGCAAGTATAACTTTAAGTAGAATCACATTGAGCATTTAATATTCAAACTCGGCACCTTAAAGTGTCTCAGACTTATATAGACTCGGTAAATAAAATTTTAATCGGCACGATGCTGATCGTTAAAAACTCAAGTCTTTATTATTCTCTATTCAAATTCAAATATATAATCAACGTTATTTTTTTTCTATTTCATTTCATTTTATATTCACTTCATTTATTATTATTATTCAATTTTTATAAATCGACATTTTCATATTTTAAGTCGGTAGAAAAAAATATTCATGCCAAAAAATTATAAACAATCTAGTTAAAAAAAAAGCATATATATAACAAAAGTATGAAAAGAATGGGAGAAAAATAGTTTTGTTAAAAACGGTAAATCAATTGTCTGTTGCCGCAGAGCAATGGGACCCAGCGAAGGGTGAGCTTCCGCGGAAAATATTATTCATTGCACTATAACTTAATCGTCTGAAACAACGACCGGAATTTATACGATAAAGTAATTTAACTTACTATTTATACCAACACATTCACATACTAACATCCACATCTATATATATATATCTACATACCTATATGTAATATGTATACGCATATTACATTGGGACATGTATGAAACATCGCGCACCGCGAGTACCGCGAGTACCGCGAGTAGTCGAGTAGTCGAGTAGATATCAATCAGTGGCAGTTCCGTTTCACGTTCCATCCTAGGTCACCACAACACACTACTCACACCACTAACCATATACATTTTTCCCGCCTAAGGTAAGTTCACTCTGATATCTCACCATTTCCGCGTTCTTCCACCATATAATCCATCCATACATATATATAAATATATATATATATATATATTTATATATACATGCATATGTTTGTCTACCTCTTCACAACTATTCTCTACTCTTTTTTTCGTTACCTCACTCACTCTCACTGATTTCATCCCGTCTCATTTCATTCCATCAGATTCCCAGTTTTTATTTTATTTTATTTCTCTTACGCCTTTTTTATTTATCGCTTCATGCAACCTAACTTCTTACTACTCCTAACTCTACTCTACACTTTTCTTCCTTTTCTTCTTTTCTCTTTTCTTATGATATCAGCTCGTGTTCCTTCCGGCCCCACGTGCGTGCCGACACGCTTGCTTCCCATACCTAGAGGGATTGTGGGCTGAATATATATCTATATACTCTTCGTCTATATTTTTTTTTACTCATATTTGCTTTTTTAAAACCACCTGAATGCTGAATGATCACCGACTTATGTGCTAACGGTATTGTCTACACGTCTGTGCATCTTCCGAGCTATAACAAGTATTTATAACACACGCTCGGCTACTTTGCATTTTTTTTTAATTTACGCGGTAATAAAACGATAATAACGCCGCTATTGTTTTATTATTATTTAATTGTATTTGTAATTTATTATCGAGGTAAAACCACTTGATTTATTAGTCTGCAAAAAAAAACAATTTATTTTATTTTTCACCGTATCGCTCCTCCGCCCTGCCGCCCCCTCTCTCCCAAAAAATTAGTTAGCTTTACGTGATTGAGAATAAAATTCTAAGTAGAAAAAGTACTCGCATCGATATATCACATGGAAGTCAATTTAGGGGAGTATAATGGGGTCGTCCCGGTCACCCAAATTTAGAAAAGCCTATTATATAATAGGTTTTGAATTTAATTTTATTTTATGCTCTCAGTAAATTAAAGGTAATTAATGAGCCCTAACGTTAAAAATGAATTGCTTATTAATACTAATTAATAAATAAAAAATTGATCGACATTTGATCTAAAAATCAAAGACATTATCATAAGGTTTTTTATATATTTTACAAGTAGAAAAGAGTTTATTATTGATATGTATATAATCTACAGACATTTCTTAATCTATTTTAATTAATATAAAAGTATAATTATCAATCCTTTTTTTATAAATTCAGTTTATTTTCTCAAACATTAATTGGGGTCGTACCGGTCAAAGTTATGGGGTCACAACGGTCAATTCATTCACTTATTTTTTTGCGAACAATTCGTGTGTTTGTTTAGTAAAAATATTAATTAATATCTTATTTAATAAGAAAAGTTAAGCTTTTTTAAAATTCAAGCTTAAAATTTTCTTATTCATCATGGGGATTTTCTTCTATAACATCGTAACATTTTTGTTACAATATTAATGAACAAATAAATAAATTATAGATGTCTAATTAAATGTTGTTAATTATTAATTGTACATTTTTTTTTCTTACTTCTTAAGTTTCAGTTGACAAAATAAAATTTTAATTTCATGAAATTTCAGCAATACGACTTTGGATTCTTAAGTTTTAATTTAAAATTAATAGTGACCGGGATTATCCGCCGAATGACCGGGATGAGCCCACGCTCCCCTACTCTTCAAATTGCTGCCATGTTGAATTTTTAATATTTTGACTAATGATATCGACGTGGATACTCATTTTACTCCGAATTATCTTCTCTTTCCCGAAAAAATGTTTATTCACAAAAAAAAAAAAAAATTTTTTTTTAATATTTTAAAAAACGAAAAAAAACTTTCGGTATCAATAGCTGATGAAATTTTCTATAAAATGAGTACCCACAATCGTAGTCAAAAATTTATTTTTTATCGCGGCCCAGTTTACCCCGCTCATCAATACTAATAGTAATATAAAAATATTAAACATCATTGTACTTAGTAAAAAATTGAATTTAATTGGTTTCTCAATAATTGAATACCTTTATTTTAAATCAATGAAAGAAATTTTTGTTCAGAAAATTACAAAAGACAGCAATAAAAATAATCGAGTTGACAATTATAAATAAAAATCTAATAATAATAATAATTAATAGAAGTATGTGTGTGTGTGTATGTGTAAAAATGGGTTTCGAAGCAGTTAATGTCGGACTGGGTCAAACTCGAAGGGGATTTAATTGGCACGCGCGAAATTGCCGAGTGTCCACAGTCCAGAGCAACATTTTTATTTATTTTTTTTTCTTTTTATTGTTCATATTTTTTATTTCCACCCTCGCTGGACGTAAATAAATCACATTTTTTTACCATCCGCGTGTGGTTGCAATCAATTTTAGCGTGAGTAGGGAGGAGTCGGTTATACTGTCTATATATGTATAAAAAATTTATATAAAATAAAATATAAGAAAAAAGTGAAGAATAACAAGAGAGCTTTTGTGATGCACGATCAACTTTCTTGCCTCACTCTTTATATTCACTTCTACCTCTCTACTTCCGCTAAGTATCGACTATTGGGCGGGTCTTGCAGATTATACAAGTCGCCAGGTCGTACGCAGTTTAATATTCTGGATTTATATATATCTATATATATATATATTTTTATTTGCTCATTGAACCGCTTAAAGAATTTTTAATCGGCTGTAAAAGCAAATTCTCATTTTACATTAAAATTATGACTTAAAACTTGGAAAAGATTGACATTTTTTTTTTCAAATTTCTAAAAATAATAATTGTAACTTTTCTTTTTATCTGATAGTTTAAGTGTAATTTTAATTCAAAAGTCAGAAAAGTTTTTTTTTTTTTAATTTACTGTAAATGACGTTTAATTAAAGTTGAAATTTCTCCGTTAATTATTGAGTTTAGGTAAAACTCCACAGGAATCTTTTTTATGGGAAATTAAATTTTCTACAAAATTGTATTCTGTCATTTTTATCGTATCTGTTGGATATTTGAAGTCAGGTATAGGAATAGTAATTAGCGATCCTTACGGTTAGCTAGGCTTTATTGTAACTAACTACAAAGTATATCTAATGAATAGAGCGTGAACTAATAAATCAAACTATATAGCAAAGTATATATATTATGAATTTGAAAAAAAAAAATTAATCAGATATAAATTTCCGTCAAAGGTTCCAAAGTGTTTTTAAAAAAAAAAATTCATTAACATAAATTATTAACAGAGAATTAAATTCTCTTAAAAAAAGTCTGATTGACTTTTCACGTAGATCCAGTGGTTAATGAGCAATTAGAAATTAAATGGGAAAGCGTTTGTTTTTATGCAGAAAAAAAAAATAAAAAAACGATAAATTGTATACAAATAAAAAAATTGATAAACTCAATAAATAATGTAGATTATATGAAAGGTAGCAATAAAGAGATGAGCAAATTTGATAGCAGACAAGTAGAGGAGACAGAGCAATAGCGGGAATATTGAATAGTAAACTAAGTGAAATACGTGCTTACACTTAATGTATCGCGGATAATAAAGTGGTTAGGGTGGTAGTGGGGGGATGTGGGTGGTAAAGGAGAAAAGGTTGTGTTGTCTTGTAAAAAAAGAAATTTTTTTTAACTCATCGTTTACACTTCATTATTTAATAAGGCCGTCTCCTCTCCATTTTCTCTGAGCCTCAGAGTACTGCAGCTGCACGAAGTTTCTGTAGTCTGTAGCCTCCTCGAGATGCGAAACGCTCTCTTGCATACGCAGGCCCTATTAACCCCTACCAAGATACACGACACGGGACACCAGGTTCTTCCTTACTGAGTATATTATACTTTGTTACGTCAGCTACATTTTAACTATCTTATTATTATTATTTTTAAATAAAATTATTCTAATATATTTTAGTTTTTTTTTTAAATCAATAACTCCTTAAGTTATGAGTTTAGAGAAAAATTTACGTTGTCACTTTTTATAGGAAATTTAATTTCATACCAAAAAGGTGTCCATGTTTTTTTTTTCTCAAGCCAATAATTTAAGAGATAATATTGATTTAAAATAATAAAAAGTCATTTTTTAAATTTAAAAAAAAAATTCTAGTCTAATTTCGTTATTATCACAAATAATAATAATTATTATAAATAATTCGTAAATAAAATAAAATTAAAATATATTAATATTAAAGTAGTTAAACTTAAATAGTTTCAAGTATTTATAAGAAAAGGTAAAATTAAATGTCTTGTGTATTAGTTGCGCTGTGTACTCAGTACAGTGTGCAAATATATATATATATTTATGTAGCAAGTAGTAGTAGCAGACGATGGTATTGCTGGAGTTGTGTGTCGGGCAGTGCACGAAGAAACGCTTATTGCTTTGTAAAGTGACGATAAATAATGTGTACGCTCTGTGGGAACACCACCGTCCTGGGCATATCTACGGTACACAACTTTTTAAAATAAATAACTTAAGTTATAAAATAAAAATATAATGGAATAAAAGTCTCCCAGGGTTTAATACTGTATTTAAAAAAATTAAATAAATACAGTAAAAAGATAAGAATTAATACCACCGTGTTAACGCTCTACTTACTCAAGTTTGATTTAAATAAATGCCGAGTTTTTATGAAAAAAAACATTTCTGCTAAATTATTATCCTTATCGATATATTTCGATAAATTTGACAATGTGTAATTAAATGGCAGCCAATTTTTGTTATGGGTGTACTAAATGCGCTGGGTGTGTCTTACGATAGAAATTATTTTTCGACTTACTCACTCACGTTAAATCACCTTTAGACTTTTTTGATTGCATTAAAATGGGTTAAATTTTTCTCATGCATATTGTAAAATATACTACTCGGTCGCATGTTAATGAAGTATGATTTCTATATTAAAAACATATAGTAAAAACTTAGATACTGGCGAGATGTCCTTACAGTACCAAACTTTATGGGTAATTTTTACTCAAAAATTCTCTGTGTGTGCTAGTACAAAGATAATTTATTAAAAAATAATTTCGACCCGGTACTTACTCGATTCATTATTCCATTGATTCAAAATAAAATATTTTAACCCAAAGTATACAAGGAGCTGATGAAATTCTGAGTAAAATAAGTACTCACAATGATATATTACGATAAAGTTGCAATTATCTAATGTCGACGCTAATTATTGTAAGTATTCAAAAAATTTTTGATTAACATAAATCTATATGGGTATTCATTTCACTCAGAATTAAATTTTCTGTTGTCTAAGACACTTATATTTTTCAAAAATTTCAACGTTTTTAAAATAATTTCATAAGCTACTTTTTTTCGTTTTTCCCTTTTTTTTTTTTGGAAACGCTGATGTGAGTACACGATTGATAGGAAATTACCTCACGAATTCAATCGTACTACCCATTCCAACCTTTGTCCAATCACGATTGAAAACAAACTTTAGAAGCACTTTGATGACTTTTTTTTTCTTTCTTTAAATTAATACTCGATTATTTTTAATTAAAAACCCGGTATCATTATCACTATTTATTTTTACGAGTAAGTGCGCCCGACAGCAAAGGAGTGAAATGGGTTAAAAGGATGTGGGATGATGGGGCGGGAGTTCGACGATGCTCGGGGTGGAGCAAGGGGTGAAAACGATTCCCACAACGCCACGTGTGTTAGCGGTAATGGAAACTATGCCTGAGGATAGATTCAAACCACAAGGTGCTTCAATTCGTTAACCGATAAACGTTATCATCTCATATTATTTCCTCTTCACTATTGAAAAAAAAAATTCAAATTTTTTCTCATTTTTAAACATTACCTCTTTACGTTTATTTATCATTTTCCTCCCTTGTATCGAAATACATTTTTTATCATAATTTTACCTCTATTAACTTTTTTTTTATCGATTTAAAAAAAGATTTATCAAAATTGTTCAAACTTATGTCTAGTAATCAAGTCCTTTAAGCTCTTTCGTTCGTTCTTTGCATAAATTAATTGATATCTTTTTTCCATGTACATTTTTTCTGACTTCACTCTCAGCATTGCTTTGGACAGTCTCTGTCAAATCGACTTAAAAAAAAAATCATTGAAATTTACTCTTTATTTCTTTTGCAATCTTGTGAAACGTAAAAACCCTCGCTATAGTTATCGAAAAAGTTTTTACAAATTTCTTAAATTAAAACATTAATTTATCTGTATATATATATATATATATATATATATATATATATATATATATATATATATATATATATATATATATATGTAGACTGAATCCAATCAATACTTGAAAAGTTTCTGAAGTTTATTTTTAATTTCCAAGATGAATAGTATCCTGAAGACGTTTATTAGCCGGGTGATTTCTTATTGTTGGCAGCCATTAAGTTTTCGGTGTGCGAATTAGGTTATGTGCCTCGCGTTAATATCAAAATAAATCGATGGGTAAACTTCGAGTTAACAAGCTGTTGCTGAAAACTCAGTAAAGTTTGTTAGCCATAAATGCCACGATTTAAAAGCAACGAAACTTTAAATGGCCTGGTGGACCATGGTCCGCCAGGCCACTTTAGAAACCGCTTTACTAAACGAACTGCTACTCGGACTAAGTCCAGAGTTTGACGCTGTATTGCTGTGGTCTCTTGTGATTCGTCTTTATAAATTCAAGTCTTGGAGAGTAAGTGTATGAGTAAGAGTGAGAGTTTGAGGTTACGGTCAGTTTGATCTCGGTAATTGAGTCACCTTAATATTTTACACTAACACTATGTCAAGCCACTGGATTGGTCAGTTCCAGAGTCAACTAGTTGTTACTTGTGCCTGGGGAACGTGCTGGTGGTGGTTTCGGTAATAGAAGCTGAGAGAAGAAGGTGGAGGTTCAGTTGGAAATGGAGGATAAGGGTGAGGGATTACCAGTTTTTTTGCGACACGCCCCGAACGGACGTCCGTTCAGACTGCTTGAGAAATTTTTGCTGCAAGTTTATCGTGAATATCTATATTTCTATGTCGAAAGAAAAGAGAGAGAGAAAGGGAGGGAGACAGGAACAGCCAGTGATCGCAATTACATGGCCCATGGATTCTGACAATATGACCGAATTCTTGTGGTTTTTTCTTTTATTTAGTGAGTTTGCTTGTGAGTTTTGTTGGGAAAGGGGAAATGGAAAAAATAACCTGTGTTTGGTGGATGAGGCGAAACATATAGATTTTGCTGTCATCGAGTTTCTTGGATTTATTTATTACTAATTTTTTTTTTATTTTTTCAAAAAATGTAGTAAAAGTGAAAATTTTAAGTATTTTTTTTTTAATTTAGGTAAGATGGGCCACTTGAATATTGAGTTTTAAAAAATTTTATAAAAATATTTAAATAATTAGTCAAATAAATAAATTTTTTTTTTTACTGGGGTAAAATGGGACTAAACAATAAATTACAAAATAAAAATCAATTAATCAACTTTTTCCCAAGAAAAGTTGACACGCAATAAAGATAGTATCAATAATTTTTTATCGGTTGTACAAACACCAATTGCAATTTCTCTTACTCGAGAACATTTGCCTGAGCAACACAACGAGCTCAGTGTCCAGAGTTCAATAATATAGAGCGTAAAAAAAAGCTCTTCCTATTTATTATATATATTATTTTTTTTTCATTCACATACACTGGGGACTTTAGTATTGATTTGCAATTTGGCAAATTGATAACTGCGGCAGATGGGCATCCTATTGATTCGTCTATGGACAAAGCAAACTCAGAGAAAAGCTAAAGCTGAAAAAAACTAAAATAAAAACCAAAATTCAAATTCAAACGCAAACGTTAACGCAAAAGCTAAAGCCAAAGAATGAGTTTATCGTTAATAATAAACGCGTTGTACTTTTATTGACGTCGAATTTTGCTGGCGAATGGATGCGAATTGAGATTATGAATTTTATCATGAAGCGACTGAGCTTATATTAAGGGAAAGAAAGATGCTACTAGTGAGAGAGAGAGAGTGAGAGAGTGAGAGTATATAATATGAAAGAGTAAAGCTTCTTCAGCTCTATACTCTCTACTCTCTACTCTCTATTCTATACTACTCTTCTCTTGTCGTCGTCGCCTGAGGGAATAAGAAAATTCACGAGATTCAACCGGGTGTATGCGAACGCGTCCATAGCGGCGCCAGGCTGCTACTACTCCTACTTTTTTTCCCATTATCGAGCTTGCTCCCGGTTGGTTCGATCAACCGATCGCCAACTCCTGGAATAAAGAACGATGATAACGACCAGCTAAAGTACGTCTGGAGTGTGGGTGGAAGAGAGAAAGGGGAAAAGCCAGAGGTGGATAAGAAAAAATGGGGATGGATAATGAAGATCCGTTGGAGAAAACGCCAACGATCGTAATTCGCTCTTTTGACCCGCCTTTTTTTAACGTCTTGCTTAGAGTCGCATTTTTTTTAATTTTCTTTTTCATAAGAATTAGATTCATTTTAATTGTCGCGTTTTTTTGTTTGGCAGATTTAAATTAAATCCTCGGTTTCTGGGTTAAGTGTCAGAGATGTAGAAAATTGTCAGAGGACTTTTTTTATAGAAAATTTTATATTATACAAAAAAGGCTCGTGTTACTTTTTTTGATAAACTCAATATTTGATACAAAATTTCGATTTTAAGTTTTGAGTTTTTGAAATTTTACGAAATTCAAGTACAAAAAATTATTTGATCTTTAGTTAAAAATTTGATTTGAATATCGGACAAACTCAAAAATTTGTAAAGATTTTTTGTAGGAAATTAAATCTTTTTATATAACACAAATTCTGATCATTTTTTTACTCTCTAAACATGAATTAGTGAAAATAAGTGAATATTCACTAATTCCAAGTGCAAATCGAACCACTAATTTCAAAAAGTGGTTCAGTTGGCACTCAGAATTGGTGAATATCCACTTATTCATGTTTAGAGTGTAAAAAACTTGAACCTTTAACCAGAACTTTGATGCAAAAGTACACACTGAAAAAAAATTTCATATAAAAATGGACCCGGAGAATTTTACACGACCGTGTAGTGTAAAATAACGGTGTAAAATTCCTTCGGTGTAAATTTTCCATCCGTATAATTTTAACACGGTGTAATCTACTTTTTTTAAAATCATTTCGTGTTACTTGTTGTAATCTTGATTAATGACCAACAAACGATCATTGAATATTTTTAACTGCTTAATCAATAACTAAGGTACCGGCGGGTAATAAGGCCTAGCTAAGGGAGATTTTAAATAGAATCGAAAATATTGCATTTAATTATCAAAATGTATCATTAATCTTTATTTTAATACATTGGCCATAAAATATAATGAAGTAATGGTAATTTTTACCATAAATAAACAAAAAATTAAACTTTTACAAAAACCATATGAATAGGCCTTATTTTACTACGGTAGGGTAATAAGGCCTAGGGGTTAAAACAAACTGGAATAGTTTAATTATACTTAATAAAATTAGTATTAGAGATGAATCATCACTTAAATTCAGCAACAATACTTTTTTAAAGACAGAAGACTAGATTGCTTTGCTCAACAGCACTTAAAACTGTCAGTATCCTTTTTAAGAGTCAGAGGTCTAGATTGTTTTTTATGATTTCTTCTGCGCTACGACATCATATGACGGATGATGCAATATAGAAGACAGGGAACGTGGTATCGGGACTCTATAAATTTGTCGTAACATCTCGATGCAAAACCCTTCTACTAGAGTAGCTTTTAGCGGAGGCGATTATTTCAAATATCGTTTCTGTCACTTAGGCCTTATTACCCGCGGGTACCTTACATTAATTTTATTTAGATGAGAAGCTTACAATAAAAACGTGATTTGTGACAAAAAATTAAAAATCTGTTATTTGCTTATTTGGTTCCTACTTTTCCAATCGCTTTTTTTCATTTAATGATATGCCTTAAAAACATGTTATTTCCGAATAAATCAATTGCGCTAAAAATGTTTTTTCAATTAAAACGTGAACTGTCCGTCGATATGTATCAATCATAAAATGTTTTGTCCAAACAACTAATCACAAGTAAGGTAATCCCACTATTGCGCTTAGACAAAACATTTTGTAAATGAACTATGAAGAGCAGGAGACCTCTACACACCATCAAATAAACTTTGATTTTTATGTTAGCATTTCTTTTTCCGAGTAAGTTCATGTTTTGGTTATGTTGTTATTTCGTTAATTACGTGTTTTGTTAACTCGGCAAGAGCTGCCAGATGATCGTTTTAAATGATATACAAAGAAGTTCTATTCAATATTCCAACCATAGAGATGGATCAGTCTGAAGAAGAAAATTGTGATTTTTTAGAAGAAGTTGCTTTAAGAATTTGATTTTCTTTGCTCTTTGTTTTGTTATAGTGTTTCTATAAGAATAAACTTTTTATTAAAATACTTATTTGTTACTGTTTCAAAAGAGATTTAAATCTTAATTCACTATGTTCGTTAAAACAAATAATAACTAAATAAATATAATTAAAATATTTCCAATTCAAAATGTGATAAATTCTAAAACGATTCAATCAAAACATGTTTTATTCCTGAATATCATTCAAAACGTGTAATGTCCATATTTTGATTCGTTTTAAAAAATAATAAAACAACACTTTATCTACATGATTATCGCCTATTTATAGCTAATTAAAAAGTGTTAAATTTACTCTATAATACCAATCATAATCATCATTGCTCTTGATGAAAACAGTTCTTTTTATTTTACTCATTTCGATATCTACGTGACAAATCACGTTTTGATTGTGAGCTCCTCTGATATTGAATAGTAATTTTAACATTTCAATTTTTTTATGATTAATTTTCTTAACGCAAAATTATCATAAATTATACATTAACACATTTGGCGGTGTAAAAATTTTAAATTCGCATCACCTCAATTTAACACCGAATATGGTGTAATTTTTACACCAAAATTTTTGCACTGAGACATTTACACTACACGGGATCCAAAAATTTTTTATAGTGCACAAAAAAAATAAGTTCTTGAAAATTTCGTCCAAAATAAAAAAAAAATCATTCAGGGCCCACTTTGTTTAAAAATATCTTTACATATCTCTCTAAAATAAATTTGTATTGTAAAAATTTGAGTCCCTGCAATCATTGCTCTTTCACACCAATAAACAATTAATTGATTTATTTTCATTTTCATTAAAATTTTTATTTTTATTTGCTAAAAAATAAAAACATTTTTATATCCAGTCGTTCGTCAGTGCAAAAACGATGATAAATAACGAAACGTCAACAAAAACGATTGTATCACCAAACACTCGGGATTTGATAAAATAATTAATGAAACTCGTCTAGATGAAATCGGCAAACGAAATAAAACGGGTATGTTAGTTTCTCTCTCCTCTTCCCACCCCCTCACCTTCATCCACCCTCACTATTCTATATATATTTATAGATATATATATCTATATGAAAACTCGTTGCGTTTATTTAATGGCCCGCCCGCGCGGCTCTCGTGGGATCGATAAATATCCACTTTTTCTCTTTTATTTTTATTTTTTGTTTTTTGTTTTTTTTTTTTTCTGCCTACCGGATAATAGTTTATGGTAAATTGAAGTGGATTATAGATATATTGCAAGTTGAATCTTACTTTGGCTCATTTCTCTCAGACCTAGATGTAGAAGTAGGTAAAAGTAAGAGATTAGAGGTAAGAGAGAAAGAGAGAGAGAGTTAAGTATGAGTAAGGGCGTACTGGTGAAATGGGAGAGAGAAATTATTTCAAGCGGAAGTAATGGTAATCCTTGGCAATTTCACTGAAAATGCGTACTATAACTTTGAGGATTGCGGTTTAAATTGAGAAACACTAGTTAACTTGGTATATGATATCGACGTAAGAAAATTAATTTATTATCAAAATAATTATTTTATAAAAAAAATAATAAAACACAACTAAAGTTATAAAAAAAAATTTACTTATGACTTTTAGGAAATTTGACGATAAAATTAATTGTTAAGCCAGAGTTTAAATTTCGAATAATTAATATTAAATTTAAAGTTTACAGTTCGAATCCACTGCACCCACTTTCTTTCTTTTTTTTCTTTTGTTCAAATTATTATTGAATACTCAACTAAAAAACTTTATAGCCATAATATAATCGTGATATTCAGTACAAAATAATTTATCTGAACCAGTATTGATGCCGCGAAACTCAACACCGCAATTGAGTTTATCCGTCAAACGAATTTTCGTCTTTTATGTCAGACCCCCAATTGAATTTACTATTTTATTTTATTTAATTTTATTTAATTCAACATTCACTGTCATACTCACTATTTTTTGTTTATTCCATTCTCATTTATTTTATCGTATCCCAGCGAGGACTGCGTTACTAATAATAATAATACTAATCCTCATATAAAATAAACATGTGTAAACATTAAATCTAGATGATATTAAGAAAATATGTGTGTAAACATAAACATAAATATGAACAAAATAATATAAATTTTTAGAGCTAATTTCCCTGGTGTTTAAAAAATATATATTTACAAGTGGGTAATAGCGGAGCTAAGGGCCGTAAATCAGACAAAAGTATTTTTGGCTCATGTTCTCGAATCAACACAACATACATTTGTTTATATGTATATGAAGATAAGAAGGAAGTGTATGTGAGTGTATATAAGGAAAATAAAAAAAACCCGAGTATTTTCTTTAGTTACGCAAGAGTCAAGAGACCGCTAACAGAGACTAGTATTCTTTCGAAAAGTTTAAAGCGGACTCATAACTTTATTCGTTACCCTCTTTTCTTTACTACCACGAGTAGAGCCTGATACCGTCTCCAAGACTACCAAGATGTCGACGTCGACGTCAACATTATTCTCGGTACGGTATAATATTAAGAATAACTTTTCGACCACTCTCGGGATCTGATAAAATTTAAAACATCCTGGGAATTCTAATTTTTGTTTTTTTTTTTTTTTTAATGAGCCTTGACAAAAAAAATCGTGATTGATTTCTAACAGACAGTATGAATGAGCGAATCGAATCACAATTTTAAAATATTCAATTTATGCTTTACTCATAAGTGATAAGTTCAAAAATTTATCATTTATTCGCACAATTAGAGGTTTAATGATTGAACTGAGAAATTTGGCGACAATAGAGCATTCTATGTCGAACCGCTTCGCGTTCGAGGTGTGAAAAAGAAATCAGAGAAAATGAAATCCTTAACAAAAAAATTTTATTACTTTTTAAACTTAATTCCAAATTTTCGCCATATTTTCGATATTTAGTCCTCGGTGAAAGTTTCAAAAAGTTCTTACTTTCCGTCCACTTTTACTCCCGACTTTGCGGCATCCATGAACTCAAGGGCTCATTATACTAATTTATGAGCTCCCGAGCTACAGATTTACAAGGAAAACAAAAATTTTCTCCGGTCTGTTGACTCAAGGAATAGAAACAGGAAACTGTTAATCGTAACGGGAGGGCAGACAACGAAAACGAGAACGAGAATGACTTGAGGACGACATAGAGTTGAGTCACTTGAGATTCTGAGGGAGTAAACCGTCGGCACGGAAGTCCGAGAACACGGAACAAAGGTCCCGGGTCTCTTGAACTCAAGATGAACTGTGAATGTTGATATTCCGTTGTCTCGCTATTATTACCGCTGTTATCATTGTTATTATTATTATTTTATATTTAATATTTAAAATTTAATATATATATATATATGCACTACATTTTATACTTTTGTTAATATAAACCCGCACTTTGTGAAGGTAATTTACATATAAATTTAAATTTATCTCGGTAATTTATCAGCGTTCTAATAAAAAATTCATGCATGACGTTTTATTTATTTTACAGGATAAAAAGTTACAAAAAGGTGAATTAAATAAATGAGTAACACCACAATGAAATGCTTTGTTTAATTAGTTAATTTCTCACGAGCCGGTTTGTAAAATGAGGAGGGGCTAGGAACCATGAGGAAACAAAGAAGCCCGCGGGCTATTGGCTGCTTCATTCTATTTTATTTTTTTTATTTTTTAAACTCGGTGCTTCGCGCCTCGGTATCACTGACCTGACACTTTAATTATAGTCAAATATAAATCTAGCCGAGTTGGGGTAAGATAAAAAAAGCTCAGATATTTTAACGGCTGATTAATATCGCGAGCGGGTTATGGGAAGCGATAAACGGATTTTTTAAGTTTTAATACTGTCGTGGATGAGAGTGTCTAATGGATTTTTAGAGATTATTTTTCTAATTGATGGTAAATTTAAAAAAAAAAAATCGACAAAAATTAAAAAAGGGTGGAGTGGATTCGAACCGTGAACTTCGAGTTCCGTAAACCAGAAATATAAATTCATTTAGATTTAAATACCAGCTAAAGTATTGATGTTATGATAAAATTGACAAAGAATTTCTGTGCAAAGAATCGAGTTCTCTATAAAATTATTTCAGTAAATTTTTATCATATCTTTGATATTTTTTCCAGAATTTTAATTTAAAGATAAGAGAATTCTATACACTTGATTCTTTTCTGAATTTCCATACTATTTATTTAAATTTTAAATTCCAGTCAAAGTATACATTTTATGCAAATATTCATGAGTATCTTTTTTGTAGGAAATTAAATTTCCTAAAAAAAAGTCTCCAACAATTTTATCATAACTTCAATAGTTTAAAAGTTATCAACTGATTCGAATCAATCTTTTCCCCGCAATAATTTAGTGCTCGCTATTCCAACTAAGTACCGCCAACCAGATAAAATAGTCCATGTTCCTACAGAATTTTTAATAGAAGAAAACACAAAATTCAATGTTAATTTAATAAATAACAACTGCATTATCTTGTCACTAATTGAAAGCTCATAAAAATTCTCTAAAACTCAATTATCATTAAAGTAAATTAGAAATTCCTTAGAGAATTACTTCCGCAATGAAAATAACATGTAGTTGCATTTTCCTCAGCTTGAAAGCTTCAACCGCTTGTTTTCCATACTGCCCTGTCACCGTTTCATTTTATTTTAAACACCACCGGGAGCTACTATACAAGAGTCCAGAGAAACACCCGCCTCAAACTTCTCTAACCCGAGAAAATTTCATTGGAAAATGCTATTTGCTCGACTCTAGACCTCCATTTATATATATGTGCAACTTTCCCATCTGTGTCGGAAAACCAAAGTTTTCTCAATTCTCAAAAGGTTTCCAAGTTTTTCTCTCCTCCACCGGCGGTTCTAGGTGCCAGTGGCAAAATTCTTACACGGATAAGGATAAAGTCAAACTTTATCCATTCGGTTACTCTTTTTTTTATCATTATTATTATTATTTTCATACTTTTTTCGATTCCCTGAAATTCACCCGATTCATTACACTCTACAAAAAAAAAAAAAAAAGTAATAAAATCACTTTTACCCAGAGCTAGATTCGAACCCAGTCTTACCATTTAGTAGAGCAAGAACAAATAAATCTCTAATTAAGTTCCAGTATCTATTTTTCATGATTTTTCTTTATTTATTTATTTAAACAAATCAATCACCAATCACATGACTATAATCATAATCATAGTTCCACTTAGTCCACCACACTCCGAAAAAAAAAAAAAACCAAATATTTTATAATTATCAAGTAAAGCGTTAAAAATTGTGATAATTTATAAATAAAAATACGCGGAAATACGAGTTTACTTGGATCGGGAGCGTTAAAAGAGCTGATAATCATATGACGCACGGAGCAGGACTGAAAGCTCGCCGCAAGCGCCCAGAAACTTGAACTGCGTCGACTCGGAGGGCGGTACGGGGACAAAATTTTCGGTTATGGAGGGGCGCTGCATTTTATACAAGGTGAGGGTGAGTAAAGAAGGGGTTCCTATGTACATATATACATTGATAAAAAAAGAAGCGAATAGTAGATGAGAAGAAGATCCATCGTCCATCGGTGATTGATTGGCAGAGTAACTTTTCGACTGATTGAATATTTTCTTTTTTTTTTTTTTTCGTATCAATATCTTGCACATGTTGATGTGGGTAACTATCGTACCTTTTGAGGGTTGAATAGGCAAAGCGTTGAATTTTCATTGGGATTGAAAGGGAATACGGTTTTGAATGTGGGGGTATGTTACATTAACATTGTATGTATGTAGAGTTTCCGAGTTAAGCAGAGAGCAATGAAGGTTACACTGGGGAGAAAAGGGTGTGAGGTTGAGGAAAGGAGATAAGGGTGTGAGGTAACCATTTCCCTACGGAGAGCATGCGGTGTCTGAGGCAACCCTACGTCCAGCTAGATATCCCTTATAGGATTTGCTGTAAGCTCCGGGCTCTTTGTATCAAATCGAGTCATTTATCTCAAGATGTTGATTAATTCTATTCGTGTCTATAGTTCGGTAAGCTTGATATGGGTATTTTATGAGTTTAATAGCCGTTTTTATGCTCCGCCGTATCCCAACCAAAATGGGTAATTTTGGTAATTGATTAGAAAAGGCTGTTTTGCTCCTTGGATTAATGGTTTTTCTTGAGTTTTGATCAACTCTCCGTTTTATCATAAAATAGACAAAGATATTTTCAATAAAAAATTAAATTTACTTATCAACAAATTTGACCAGAGAATGGGATTCATTATACTTTGGGATTCCAATGGAATAAACTGATTGATATAATCAGAATTGTTAACTTTGGAATTGGAATAATAAACTAGTGAGAATAGTCTGAATCTTGGGGAAAGGGAAGAGTTGACAGAAATGCATCATACAGGAATAGAGCAAATGACGGGCGTAAACAGTAATGAATAACTTTTGAATATGAGTCTACGAGAATTGTATAGGAACAATAAATTTACCATGCGGCATCACATATATACATATATTTGTGTAATGGTATGAAGAGAATGATTGAAACTGGGTGTCCTGCTGTACTAACGATGTAAAAGTTTAGTTGCCGGCTGTCGAGCGTGACGCCACGTGTTTCACTTCCGTTAAACTTGGCATGTTCACTCTTCTCTTGTACGACAACTCGAGTAGTCAGAACCAGAGCTATAACGAATCGATCTTTGGCAAGTTCGCGGTGAGACTTAAATTGTCGAACCAACAAGAGAGACACTGATAGAATACTCAGTTCTCTTCTTTGGCAAGTGTCAGATCGGCTACTGGTGTCTAGAGTCTGCTGTTAAAATCAACGCTGGGCTTTGGACTCTTAGATTGAGGGTCGGGGTTCTAGATTCTGGGGTCTGGGGTCTGGGGTCTGGCTGATGGGTACTGGGGTTTAGCTAGAGAAGGAGAGAAGAAGATAAAAGCAAGTTACGATTTAGATGGCACCTCTTTTATAGGATCACCGAAACCGGGAAATTGCAATCACGATCACCACTGTTACAGATGTTTAAATTGAATAAAACGAGATAGATAAAGTTTTAAATTAGAGTGTGAGAGGTAGGAAAGTAACAACCGGGCTAGAGAATTCGTTAAATCAATCGCCAGGACTAATTTATACTGAATGAGAACCCGTAATTTTGATTGCACCAATCCGTAAGTTAATTCCCAGCTCATAGCGCTATTTTATTATCAGCTTTGTTAATCAATAATCTATTGTTGACAACTCATGATCCATTTTAACGAAAATTCAACTATTTTTAGATGGAATTTTTTAATTAGGGACATTCAACTTGGGATCTCTGGCTTTAACTATAGCAAGATGAGCGAAAATTCATTTCACAGACTCAAGTATAGAGTTTTGTGAAGGTTATTAAATTAAATTCCTTGATGATTTTTTGTTTTTTTAATGGCAGAAAGAATTTGAAGATTTTCCGCGAATGAGATTACGATTCGGTCAACTTGTAATTTAAATTGAAGGCAAAGAATCAAAGATACAATAAAAATTATATTAATTTTTTAATAGAATTTATAGTTTGGCCATAATTTTAATTTTTAAAAATATTGTCGTTTGACAAAAATTTTTTAAATTGATTTCATCTTGCCCCGCTTATTCAAACACTCAGAAGATAATAAGGACAAGAATAATGATGAACAGTAAATTAATGAATGAATAAAAAAAATTTTTTTTACTGTAAAAAAGTTTTAATCATTTAATCTTGTTATAAAATTCGTTTAGCTACATTAATTAATGAGATTATCAGCGTTTGTACGTAATTAAAAAAAAAGAAAAAAAATTACGTAGAAAATTATAATTATAATAATGATAATTATAACCATTTATTGTTAGTAACCCAACCTGAGTAAAATTAGTTTGTCTGTTTATTATTAAAAAAAAATCTAGTATCTAGTATCTCATGGTCACCAATACTTAAAATGACAAGATTGCATAAAATCTCATACCAGAAAACTATCACAAAAACACGCGAAAAATATATATATATATTTATATATTCATATTTATGTATAAGTGTAAACGGACCGAGTGATGTATATGACTGTTGTATAAAAAAGAGGGAAAAAAATAACAAGTGGATGTTTTTTTTAGTGAGTAAAGTTGAATAATCTGGCATCAGACATGGTCACCCCAAACAGTTGCCATTTTTGCTCGGTCCACAGATGCCAGATATGTTCCATGAGGCTGCCAGGCTACTGCTGTCACCGCAATTCTGAAATTCAAACAAATCAATAAAAATACAGTTTTTTTTTTTTTTTATTAAATAAATTAATTATTTGGCTATATTTAGTAGGGTGGTCGTTAAAAATTGAATTTTCTCAGGCGCCCAATAAAAAACTTCTTTTTAGTGAAAAAATACTTGGGGAATTTGGTTTTTTCGTTTTAAGTAAAAAGAACACGTGCCGAAGGACGATCAAAGTTCATTTTTCGATAGAATCGCGGTTTTTTTAAAATATCTCCTGAAATATGCAGATTAAAGGGAAAAACTATGAGAAAAATTTTGTAGGAAATTAAATTCTTGACAAAAAAGGTCATTTTTATTTTTTTTTTAATATGTGTATTTATGAAGATATTTTTAAAAAACTTTTTTTAGATCTGACGAATTGAGCGTTTTAAGTGTTAAAAATTTTGAAAATAACATTTTTCTCAGTATATAGAAACTGTAACAAGCATTAATAATTGATATGTTACGAGTTACGAAGTTGTCTATATTTAAGAAAAAACGTTATTTTTAACATTCGTTATCCTTAAAATGTCCAATTGATAAGATCTAAAAAAGTTTTTTTAAAATATCTTCATAAATACACATTTTATAAAAAAAATGATCATGACCTTTTTTGTCATGAATTTAATTTCCTACAAAATTGTACCTGTGGTTTTTTCTTTTAATCTGCATATTTCATGAGATATTTAAAAGAAACCGCGATTCTATCGAAAAATGAACTTTGATCGTCCTGAGGCACGTGTTCTTTTTACTTAAAACGAAAAGACCGAATTCCCCACGTATTTTTTCACTAAAAAGAAGCTTTTTATGGCGCCTGAGAAAATTAAATTTTTAACGACCACCCTAATATTTAGCCATGCATATCATATATAGAGGAAGGGCGGGAAAAATGGACCATCTAATAATTTTTTTTTCTCCAAAATTGATTTTAGTAATCAATAATCATTTACAAAACTCATTATCATTTTTGAAAAAGTTTGAGTGTCCCAAATATTTTTTTTGAATTTTTTTATGAATTTTTCAGTGGATTAAATGTATTGTTGTCAGACACAAAAAATACACACGGTGTCTTGTTCGATACATTTAACCCTTAAATGCATAATTTTTTATTTAAATTTAAAAAAATATGCATGTGATGTCTCAGGGTATGAGGGTTACTAGAGAATTAATTAAAAAAATATTTGAGAAATTTCAGTCTGCTTAATTAAGATGTATGTTCTCGATGCACAGGTGACATGTTTTTTTTTTTTAATAAAGGGGGATGATATTCAGCCAGAATATTATGGAGGCCGCATCTAATATGAATTTAAGGGTTAAATTTTTTTATAAGTTATTGTTTATCTTCAATAATTTAATTTTTTCGGCAGTTTATGTAGTAACAGTATTGTAAATCTCTTTTTTATTTAGATTAGATATGAACAATTTTATTATAAGGTCAGAAGGGGCTAGTTGATTATAGGGGCAAGTTGTGCAATCGAAATATCTCGAAAACTAAACAACTTACTACAAAAGTTTAAATGGTGAAAAGAAAGGGTTACTGGAGGAGAGCACATTGCGTGATTATCAATTGCCATCCGGTGCTCAGGCTAACCTGCATAAAAATATTAGGGGTGTGCGAATAATTCAAACTCACGAATTATTCGTTCTGAATCGAATATTAATATTCGATTCGAAATTCGAATCGAATAATTCGAAAAAATCCGAATAATTCGAAAAATACGGAAAATTTCGAATAATTCAAAAATTTTCGAATAATTCGCGAATTATCGAAATATCACTGGATTTTCTATTGTTTCCCGTTTGAATTCTATCACATCGTGTATCAAAATATTCTACTTACGAATAATATAATTTTGGATTAAAAATCAATTACCCGAAGAGAACAATTGTTCAATTTCAATGCATGTTCATCTCTGACAGTAACATAAAAACTCTAGATACTAGTATTAGCAAGAGATCTTTTCAATTCATTTTGGTTTTTATAATTATTAATTTCCGTTTGAAAAAAATTTATAAGAAAAAGATTACACATGCAATATTTGGAAATTCTCTATAAAAAAACTTGGAGAAATTAATTTCGAGAATTTCCAAATATTGCATGTGTAATCTTTTTCTTATAAATTTTTTTCAACACGGAAAAAAATAAACTTTAAAAATTAGTGTTTGAAATTATAACCCGGAACCCGGGTATCAATATGGGGAATTTTAACATTCCAAATAATAAATCTTATTATACGTGTCGTCAATTTTCTAAGTATCAGTTACGTTTTTTAAAGTACAAATAGTAATTTTACTTGCGTAGACAATAAATTTTCATACTTATCCTGTAATTATTCACGTTTTTTAATCATAAATTAAAAAATTACTATTTAGAATGATGGTATTTACTGATCACTTTATCATTTTTTTACTTCCCCCATGGAAAAAATTTATATGTTGAATATATTAAAAATATATTTCTACATATAAATCATATATAAACGTAATATAACAAATATATACGTCCAATATACTAAATATATAAACGAATATATATGGAATATATAACTTTTGGCCGATTTTCGTATATGTAAAATATATGTTCAATATAATGAAGTTATATGTATAATATATTTTGTATGGATAATCATCAAGGTAGTAAAAGTTCAAAGAAATATATACAAAATATATTGGCTTTATATTTAAAATATAATTAGATAGAATATATTGTGAATATATGTTAAATATATTTAGTTTATAAGGAAAATATGATAATTAAATATAACCAAAATATATGTGACGTATATTTGAATTATATTAAAGTTAATTCTCTTACACCGGTGTAATTTTATTTTAACACCGGGCGGAGTTAAAATGAGTCCATTTTTAACACTGCTCTTTTTACAGTGTATACATTCTATAATCTGCATATATTTTTTTAGAGATACCTACTTATATTTTTAATATAATTTAAGTATACGTCACATATATTTTGGTTATATTTAATTATCATATTTTCCTTATAAACTAAATACATATATTTAACATATATTCAGAATATATTCTATCAATTATATTTTAAATATAAAGCCAATATATTTTGTATATATTTCTTTGAACTTTTACTGCCTTGATGATTATCCATACAAAATATATTATACATATAACTTCATTATATTGAACATATATTCTATATATACGAAAATCGGCCAAAAGTTATATATTCCATATATATTCTATTTATATTTTTTTTATATGTAGCATATATTCGTTTATATTTTCAGTATATTGGACGTATATATTTGTTATATTACGTTTATATATGATTTATATGTAGTAATATATTTTTAATATATTCAACATATAAATTTTTTCCATGGGGGTTGTCGTTCTTAAATTATATAGTTCATTTTTTTCCGTGAAACGGAAATTAATAATTATAAAAACCAAAATAAATTGAAAAGATCTCTTGCCAATATTAGTATCTAGATTTTTTATGTTACTGCCAGAGATGAACATACATTGAAATTGAACAATTGTTCTCTTCGGGTAATTGATTTTCAATCAAAAAGTATACTATTCGTAAGTAGAATATTTTGATACACGATGTAATGGAATTCAAATTGAAAACAATAGAAAATCCAGTGATATTTCGATAATTCGCAAACTGTTCGAAGTATTCGCGAATTATTCGCAAATTCTTATATCATTCAAAAATTTCTGAATTATTCGGATTTTTTCGAATTATTCGGGAACTTTCGAATAATTCGAAAATTCGAATTTCGAATCGAATATTAATATTCGATTCGATTCGAACGATATTCGCACACCCCTAGAAAATATATATATGCGGAAAATATATGCAAACATATATGTATTATATAGGGGAAGGGGGGCAAAAGGGGGTAGGGTAGGCAAAACGCGGTACCCCCAAAATATCATAAAAAAAAATTTTATATTTTAAATGGTTTTTAAACATTCCAAAATCACTTCTGTAAATATAATTAAGCGTTACTTTGAATGTTTTTTGGTAAACTTTTTCAAAAATCAATTGTCAGTTGAAAAATAGTAATGACGTTTGTTTTATGATAAAAACTATTAAAAATTTTTTTTCTTCTTTTGTATCCAATAAACATGTAAAATCTTATTTTTCTTCATGTAAATTACTTGCAAAAAAATTCAACTTAATCAAATTCGTTTAAAATCCAGAAATTTATTTTTTTACTTTTTTTAGGGGGTACCCCACTTTGCCCGCAGAAATGAAAAATTTTTTTTTTCAACGGTAACTGAAAATTTCTCGTATTTACTTTGAATATCATTAAAAAAAAAAAGATTTAGCGCATTTGAGTCCTGGAAAACTTGGTATTTTCTTAAGTACCCCCTTTTGCCCCTCCCTCCCCTATGTCACGTATATAAAAATATATGTTACTTATATGAAATATATATTCTGACATATTTTTTTTTGCGCCAAAATATATTTAAGTTATATAAAAAATATATATTTTGATAATTGTAAAATATATACCTACGTATATGCATAAGTATATTTAGACATTTATATAAAAATATAAAAGACATATATATGCACAGATAGATGCGTACATATATGTCGACATATATGTGCACATATATGCGCACATATGTGATTGCTTGTATACATACATATAGGAATACATATATGCACGCATAAGTATACATATATATATATTTGACTGGGCCAGAAAAATTGACTACTTTTTTTTTTCTTAGCTATATCGAGAATATTATTCAGAATGACAAAAACAAAATTTCATGAAAGTTTGAGCTCTTAATATTAATTTTAAGAGGTCTATCATCGCTATTTTTAATTTTAATTCATAATTTGATGTTTTACGTCAGAACTGCTAAAACATTGGAGTAAAAAAAAACATTTCTAGTTATTCTTATGTAAAATTAAATTCCCTACAAAAAAGGTCTGATTGAAAATTTTCGTCAGACAAGCCGTTTCCGATTAATTAAGCTTAATAAATTGATATATTTTTTCGATTTAACATTTTTATTTTTGAATTTTGTAACTAACGAATCAAGAAATATCTAAAAAAGATCATGACAGATTTTTGAAGGAAATTTAATGCTCTACAAAAAAGGCCTCTTAAGATTTTCTGCTAAATGTACTCCTTCGAAAGTTATTCAGGTTATTGAAATCGTTTTGACTCAAATTCAACTTTGAATAACTTTCGAAGGAGTGAATTTAGCAAAAAATGTTAAGAGGCCTTTTTTGTAGAGCATTAAATTCCCTTTGAAAATCTGTCATGATCTTTTTTAGATATTTCTTGATTCGTCAGTTACAAAATTCAAAAGTAAAAATGTTAAATCGAAAAAATATATCAATTTATTAAGCTTAATTAATCGGAAACGGCTTGTCTGACGAAAATTTTCAATCAGATCTTTTTTGTAGGGAATTTAATTTTACATAAGAGTAAGTGGAAATGAATTTTTTTACGCCAATGTTTTAGCAGTTCTGAAATAAAACATCAAATTATGAAATAAAATTAAAAATAGCGATGATAGTCCTCTTAAAATTAATATTAAGAGCTCAAACTTTCATGAAATTTTTTTTTTGTCATTCTGAATAATATTTTCGATATAGCTATGAAAAAAAAAAATAGTCAATTTTTTTGGCCCAGCCTAATATATATATATATATATATATATACAATGATTACTTTTAAACATAATTTTTTAGTCGACAAGAATTGGAATTTTTGTTTATGGAAATTGGTACAGGAAACGATTTAGGAATAATCAGAAAAGGATTACTTAGTGTAGGGCTTATTAATGATTAAAGAAAATAGTATATTACACACCTAGGGAAGTAAAGTAAGAAATGTCTCAGATCACATGTACTTGTTCATCAACAAACGTGTGATCTGAGGCTTTCTTATTTACTTCCTGAGGAGTGTATACTATTTTTCTCCTCGACGGAGGCGGAAAGCGGCAACTTCGTTTTGTGCAGCGGGACGAAAGTTGACGCTTTCCGCCCGGAGGCGAGAAAAATAATATGGTTTGCCCGAGCTTGGAATCGAACCCAGACCAATTCGTTCTCACGCGAGTATTCTGCAGTTGAGCTACCGGGCCTTTTGCCGAACAGAGTTCAATTTGTTTATATCAATTCAGTTACGCCATCTATTACCCAGCGGCATTTGTGAAATAATTTATATATATGCTTTTCATCAGACATACGTCTGTCATATATTTGTATACCCTGATTAAAAAAAATGATTAAAAAGTATTTAGAATGATTTGTTTTTCAATCATTTTAAATACTTTTTAATCCTTCAAATCATTTCTAATCCTGTCTCTTATGGACATTTAACGTGTGAAATCATTTTTAATCATTTTTTTTTAATCAGGGTACGTATAGTAGAATATTATTAAAAATTTTTCCACAATTCACAATTAAATTTAAAATATATATCTCGACATACATTTCACACATATGTTCACATATATATTTACATATATATAGACATATCTATTTGTTTATATGTTTGCATATAGATTCGTATATATGTTTTCATATATGTCGACATACGTGTAGACATATATGTGCACACATACCGAGAAATATATGTTTACATATATGTCTGCATATATGATGACATATATTTCTCGATATATGTCTACATATATGTTTACTTATAAGGCCACATATATATCTCCACTTATATAGCATTTATTTATAATATATGTATTATATATTTTTAATTTTATGTAAGCATTTATGTTTTTATCTATGCATACATTTATCTGAAAATTTAGTTGACATATTTTTTTTTTGCGCACATATATGTTATATAGGTGACATATATGTTGCATATAATTTTCACATATATATTTTTCCATGCCAAAAAAAAAAATCTTCAGAATTTTTCTCCTATACTCGTATGAAATAGTATATTGTATGACAAGGAATGAAACAAGACGATTTCAGACTAGGGTGCAGTTGACTGCCTGAGCTGCAAGTTAGGGTTGACATCACCCGCAGTCTGAAATCGTGTGTTATCCTGAGTCACACAGTACATTTTTCATGATTACCTGCATCGGAACTTCAAGATTCAGTGTCAGCAGCAAGTAAAAAACAAGTTAATTTCAAGCCCATGATGCGGAGAACTGTTAGAAAATGAGAAATTTATAGTTTACAGTCACTTATTAAATAGCAAATAAGACAAAAATGTTATTTTCACTCATTTTTTAGTAATTTTATTTGGTTAATTAAAGCTGTCACTTAAAAAATTAAATGAGTAAAACGAAGTGACAAGTTAACAAATGAGAGTAATAAGGCTGCAAATGAACATTGAATATAACTGACACCGGGCAGAAACAATTGTGGGCAAACACGCATGTTTCTGCCCGTTGTATGAAGGTATTTTTGAATAACGAATTCGCTAGCAGTTGTTTGCAGCATTGGCTTGAAATTAGCTTGTTTCGACGGGCTGTAGAGACACTGAACCTTCAAGTTTCGATGCTGGTATCATGAAAATACTTTTTCGTGATCACGTCAGTATTCAAAGATAACTTAATCATTGCTCTCGATTATGTATGGTTATTTATTTTTCAACTCTTATCACTTGTTTATAACTTAACTTTTACTTTGTTGCCTCATTTGGGACTAGTTACGCTGAATGCATTAAATGCGTACCGAGCGTTGGTCTACCCTTTATGTTAGTATACATGCAATTATGATAGTGACAAAAATGATTTAATAATTTGGGATTGTTAATCATCTAGCAATATTTTTGGTCTTATAATTAGTCACTACTTTAATTTGATATTTATTTACTTAATAATTATTCTTCATTATATAATTTTAAATACAAAAAGTCTAATAATAATTCAAAAATTGGGAAGTTTTTTTTTTGTTTGATTTGATTTTAAATATCAGAGTTATAATAATAATATATGTATATAACAATCATAATAAATAAATATTTGCTTGTTAATCACAATTTTAAGTTGTATTCATATCATTCTATACATTCATTCCGTTTATTTTAGCCATTGCACAACTAGTCCCATTAGTGGGGCACATTAAGCAATTTGGAGCGCTCGCGCATTTCCGGGAATAACTTGTAAATTTACATTCGGATCGTTTTTGTGTCGCTAGACCTTTTGAAGAAGACTAAATTACAAACCTAACAGCCCATGAATTGATTAAATCCGATGCATCGTCTTGAAGTTCTACGGAAGGTCAAACCAAAAAGTGATCAACAAGCCCCTCCCTACCTTAATCATTTTTTTATTAATAAAAATAATTTTTTTTTTTACTTTTTCCTGGGGAATGGTCTGTTTTGCCCACTCGGGAAAATTTTTTTTTTCTATGACAATTGAAAATTTGATTTAATTACGTTATCTATAAGTAAAAAAAAAAAAACAGATTCACCGAATTCAAATGTATAAAAATTTACCCGTTTTGCCCGCCATCTATTAATCATGTGTGCCATAACTAACCATAATAAGAGTAAAAAAAATTTTTGTAAAATAAGTATGGCACTTTATAAATTACAGAATAAGAAATGAGCCATATGTAAATATATGTAATTATAAATTGCCATATAGCTTTTAGTTACTGTCGATTAGAAGAATTATCAATTGACGCAGATCTAATAAAATAAGGGCGTTTTGAATAAAAATATGGGCTCATGTGACAGAATCAAGACAATGGGATCGTCTTGGTTTTAAGTTGGGCATCAGTTTTAGGAGCAGGTAAATCCAGGAGCTGAGGAAAGATATATCTTTCAGAACCCCGCATAAGTTAATGCCGGACTTGCTTAAAAGTTTCACGTCCACCCTTTCTCCTCTCGCCCCTTACCGCTATCAGCCAGGATCCTCCATCTTGAAGCTCTTGCGTCGCAATTTAATATAAAAAAAAAAGTTTAAATAGTTAGGGAGTAAGTGTATGTTTAAGAGTTAACTTTTATTTAAATTAACTAACTCTCTTGGCTAATTAACCTCCATGAAGCTCAAGAAGCTCCAACACTGCCACCGGATGCACCGATCATTATTACTATTATTAATATTAATATTATTATTATTATTTTTTCCCGAATAACCAACTTAATTACAAGCAAAAGCTCCAAAGCCGCCGCCGAATTTTCAGAATTTCAAACAACTCCTTCCCTTAATTTAATCTACTTTGGAATTCTGTCTATTGATTTTAATCAACAATAATAACAACAATAATTATTATTCGTCTGGCCCAGTTTACGCCAAGTAAAATTAAATCAGTCAAATAAAAATAAAATTTTCTGCGAAAAATCTATAAAAAGTTTAAATTCTGGTTAACCTATTGGAGATTAAATAAAGTTACATATAAATGATTTTTTACTAAATTTAATTTCTTACAATAAAGGTATCTTACAATTTATATGTAAAATCGATAGTTCATTCAGAAATATTATTTGAAGGAATTTAAATAAAAATTTAGCTGGTAATAATTTTAGCCTATCTCCTACTTTTTTTTTTTTACTGCAGCCACCCAGGGTAAAATACTTGATAACGTTAACTGATTCTAGAACGGAAATAATCCACGCGCAATTATGCCTGCTCCCCTGTAGACTCTATCCAGCCAGAAGCCGTGCTGCGGTAATTGACTCCCGAATTGGTTTCCTCGACCACCGACTAGTTACCTAGACCACCGAGCGACCGCTGAAACCGTCAGATCATCTTTCCTCTTCTATGTACTCCCGATATATTCAATATCCCAACTAAATTCGCATTTTATATATATATTTTTTTTTATATTTTTTAGTACCAACTTTTTAAAATGGTTAATATTTCAATTTTTTTTATTTATTTTTTTCAACTCGTATTTATTTCTACTTAAAGTGAACAATATATATATATCAGTATATTGCTGGAAGTGAAAAAGTACTGGCGATCTATTATACTTGCCAAAGAGTATATATATATATATGTGTGTGTAGATAGTTTAGGAAGGACGGAGAGAGAGGGTGGTTAGAAAGAAAGAGGTGAAGGGTGGTGACGTTCAGTGGAATGTGAGACGCGAGAGAATTTTCACTTTAGGAGTGACGAAAGGTCGAGGCGTGATGGAAAAGGAAACCCCTATTGTATTCATGTACAACATACATTTTAACATATTATGTTAAAGAATATTGTTAAACTAAGGAATTCTTGTTATTTCATGTAAGAGACTTTACTGGGAATAGTTACCGCCTGAATGTTAAACTCGAGACTAGACTGACGAGCGTCAATTGACAAGCAATAAACCGTGACAGTTATAAATTTATAACCTACAGTTGCCTACGTGTTTCTACGTTTTTTTAAATTCGGTTCTGTTGAGTTTTCTCGGTATTATTTATAGGACAGATGGTATTAGCGGCCATACATAATATATGCCGTAGGAATTTTTATTTTTACTCGTATTTCATGTTACTAGATTTTAACTTTGTTTTTATTTATTTTTATAAATATGTATATAGCTTCGCTTAATGCCATACACATATCGGGGAAGAGCGGGTAAAATGGGGCCGATAAAGAAATATTAATGGAATTTTGTGGATTCAAATATGCTGGATCTTCTTTTTTTGCCTCCTATTGGAAATATTTTAACTAAATTTTTAATCGCCATAGCAAAAACTTTTTTTTACCGAGTGGGAAAAATCAAACATCCCTCAAAAAAAAGTAAAAAACAAAATTTTTTTTCCAATCCGCGTGTTCGCCACTCTCGCCTTCGGCTCGAGTAGGAAATTATACATGCAGATTGAAATGTCCCTAGATCGCTTGATGTGTAGTATACACGGACAGAAAAGAATAGTTCTGATTCCGATGCTAGTATGGTAACCATTACTATGTTACATAGGAACGAAGATTTTTGTGAATATCCTGTGTGAATATGCTGGAAAAAATCTTTAGAATTGTGGCAAAAACAAAAGTGATGGCTCATTCGATGCGGAATCAAATTTTGAGCAAGATGTGTTTCTTATTTTTTTTATTTGTCAAAATTTCAATATTTTATTAACAAAAAACATAAACAAATTGATGAATCTTAGATATTTGTTAATATCTCAATAACTATAAGAGACATCGAAAATCTAAAAAAAGATCTTTAAAGAGGAGAAATTTTCTGAAAAAAAGTCTCGACTCCTGGAATTCTAGCTCCATATAAAATAATTTTTATTTAATGTTGAAAATCGGATTCCGCGCGGTTGCTGTCATATTGGCGCGTTGAGGTTAGAGTAAGATTCCGCAGCCGCGCGGAATCCGATTTTCAACTTTCCTCCCCTTTAAAGATCTTTTTTTAGATTTTCGATGTCTCTTATAGTTATTGAGATATTAACAAATATCAAAGATTCATTAATTTGTTCATGTTTTTTGTTAATAAAAAATTGAAATTTTGACAAATAAAAAAAATAAGAAACACATCTTGCTCAAAATTTGATTCCGCATCGAATGAGCCATCACTTATGTTTTTGCCACAATTCTAAAGATTTTTTCCAGCATATTCACAAAAATCTTCGTTCCTATGTAACATAGTAATGGTTACCATGTTAGCATAGGAATCAGAACTATTTTTTTCTCTCCGTGTACTATTTTTAAGAAAAAAATTTAAAAATAAATTTGGGAGACTCGAAATCGTACAAAAAAGTTTATGAGAGACGTAAATGATGATTAAAAACAATATTGGAGAAAAAAAATTTTTACAAAATTTTCGGGGTGGTCTATTTTTCCTACTATATTTATCTCACTTGATGCCATATTATGTATGGGAAAAATTCTGAGCCTCAAATAAAAATTTAGAGTTGTTTCATAAATTTTTGTAAAGATATGTGGTACGATAAATTTTGCCCCATCGAATTTTCCAAGAAAATTCTCAATCAAAAACTTTTCTATTCCCCTATTCTCTACACGAGGCATCCAACCCCACAAAACAAACATAAATAGAATCTTAAATTAGATACGGGCGTAACTTGTATGCCATATATACATATATATATATATCTATATGGCGCCGAGCTAATTTTCCTCTCGATTGCGCATCGTCCTCACTACGTGCCCGTTGTTCTAAACACTCTCTCTACTCCATGTTCCTATATATTACAAGTGAGAGTGCTCGGTTTCATCACCGTCACCGTCAACTATCGGAAACTCTTCACTCACTCTTTCTCCCCCATTTCTTTACTCCCTTCCCCGAGTATTATCACGGCTATTCTCAATTTAAATCACAGGTTTGCTGCTACTATCTAAGTCTTTATAAATTTTCCCGTATGCTCATCTTCATGTGTATCTTTACTCGACCACCCGCATCGCAGCAGCATCATCAGCACCAGCACTAGAATCTGCTTGACTACAAACTGAATAAGGTCTGAAGCAAAGAGAAGGGGACTAGAGAAGAGAAGGCTGCAGTAATCATTGTGTGCATTGTTGCTTTCTACCTCTTGCTGTAGCTGGTAGATTTGGATCCAGACCGGGATGTAGATGTAGTCCCCTAAGGGCATGGGATTATTGCCACGAGCCAGCACATCATCAATGAGTGCTCCATTAGACAGGACTATTTGCTGTCCGACGAGCAATTTCGTCTACTTCTATGGTGGACACCAGGACCTAGTGTCAATTTACTGTCGACTCCCAACTGAACCTGATTCCAAGTTCCAACTCAAGCTCGGGATCATTAAACCTTTGATTAAAACGCGTAACGTTATAGGGGCTCAGTAATTGTTATTTCATTTGTGGTTCTGTTGTAATTAAAAATAATTTCCGGGTTTTGTGTCTGAACGTCAGGATGTGCGTATTCTCATACATTCCTAGATAGTGTTGCTTCGAGTGAAGGGAAGAGGTGTCAAGAGGGAGGTACTTTATCTAATTACTAGCGGTGAATTAACATTGCGGGACGCGATGCCTGAGAAACCGAGTAAGAGAGACGGTTTGCTAGTTGGGCTGATTATATTTTTATTTATTTACTCTTGACTGGATACGCTTTCATGGATGGGTTTAGGAGGTTAAGCATCTAAGGTTTAATTAGGGTTTTTAAGAGGGTTTAGGTTAATCACTGGCCAGATTTATAACGGATTATAGTCAAGCGTGATGATTAACTGTCGATTCTTGGTTATAACTTATCAACTATTGGACAGAGGATTAAATTGTCATTGACTTATCTTATAGGAAATTCAATTCTCTGTAAAAATGTCCTTATAAACTTTTACCAAGACCCGATAGTTTCCTCATAAAAATAAATTAAATTTAAACAATGAAAAAAAAGAATAGCAATATACTATTATAAAAATCATTCAATTTTTAAATTTGATTTTCAGCTAGTATCAAAAATACAATAATTTTATTTCAGTATTTTTTATCGAAAATTTAATTTTCAGTAAAAAATCTACTCCATAAATTTTTACACGGAGAAAACGAGTCTCGAAAATATTTTAATATTTTATATATTTAAATAAGAAATACTATGCAAATCAATGAGTGATTACTTTTGCTATTTATTACTAAATGTATAGTAAAAGTGACAAAACAGTAATTAATACTATGTGTTTATCTGGAAAATTTCTATATTATTACTTTTATTACTAATTTATTTGTATTCTTTATTAATCGAACAGTAAATTTTATGAAGAAAATATTAAATTATTACTAAACGTTTACTACTACATTTCATAATACGATTCAACGATTTTTTACTCTCTAAAAATATAAAAATTAACTAAAAATATGCATTAAATACTCTACAGTATACAAAAATTACAATCTGTTTAGTAATTTCTGTAAACCAGATGAATAGCGTCGTATTATGTATTGCACAGCAACTAAAAATTACTAAACGGCTTGTAAATTTTCCGAAGCAGATCGATAAAATTCAAAGTTGGTGGAGATAGCATAGACAAATATGTATTACAAGTTCAGAAACCTTTGTCCAAAGGAGACATCGGAACGTCAGACATAAGAAAGGACTCGCGCGCAGAAGATCAGGGTTCGAATCTCGGTTAAAACAAGTGATTTTTTAAAAATAAAAATCGACACCAACACTAATACCGATGACTTAAATAATAATAATAATAAAAATAATAACAATAATAATAAAAAGTTGAAAAACGATTAAAAATTTAATTTTATTTATTTCCATTCTAAAATAGTAAAATTACTAAACGGTATAGTAAAATTTACTAAATATATCGTCAAGTTTACTTATGCAGTTTATATTTAATTCCATATTTAAATAATAAAAATTACTTAATATTACTAAAAATTAAGTTCTCAAGAAAGTAAAAGTTACACTATTTTAATAGCGTTTCAAGATTACAATATCAATCTAGTAATTTTACTTCATATTTTTAAGTAAAAGTTGCTATATTTTTTTCTCCGTGTATATAAATTCAACCTCTCAGCTATTTCCATCAAAATTATAAATTAAAATTTATTGAGCAGTGACCACAACTTGCTCGGTTCAAAGCCACTTAAGCGCTTTTATAATTTAAAATTTTTGTTAAAAGAAATGTTTCTCACGGGTAAAATATATAGATATAAAGAATACAAAATAAATAGTTTTTTGTGTTATAATTTCGATATAGAATGTCAGTATAGCATAATATTATATAGCATTGGATGGAAACTCTATAGTGTACATAAAGTCAATACGTGACTTGCAATCATGATGAACTTGCTAGTCGTGGATTAACTAGCCTTTATATTGTTGATACTCTATACCAATCTAGAGAGAAATTCCAATATATACAATTTATTACACATATCTATATATATATATATATTTATTTATTTGCTAATTTTATTTGATACTATTTAATAATAAATAAAATTTTTTTCACTACTAAATTATTAAGTCATTATTTTTATTATTTTTAATAATCGGAATGAGGATTAAAATCCCAGTGGTTACACAAGTAATTGGACGAGTATTTGCGACGAATTATTAACGCCTACCGGTTTGAAATAATCTATATATATATATATTACAACTGGGACTAATTAAGAGCCACGGAGATCTCTGCGCTGCCGTCCTTTTATTCGACGTCCACGTTTGTCATGCTCACAACTTTATTTATTTCCATCATCATTTACGTTTCTATAAATATTTATTGATCGTTACATGATTAATATTTCATATATATTTTTAGGCAAAATAAAATCAATGAGCCGAAATGGGTTAATTAAAATATGCAAGTGAAAATTTTAATTTTAAACTTTTGGAATCAAATCATGACTAAACTATTGATTTGACATGAAAACCATAATAGGGTAGAAGTACCATTTATGGCAACTGCTCCATTTTTTGACATTTAATACTTTATTTAAATTAATGAAAAAGTATAAAATTGAATTTCCATTGTAACAGTGCACTGTAAAAAGAGCGGTGTTAAAAATGGACATTTTAACTCCACCCGGTGTTGAAATAGAATTACACCGGTGTAGGAGGAGTAATTCACCAGTGTTAAAAATACCGATGTTAAATCAGGGTAACCGGCGTAAAAGCGGAGTAAAATCGGTGTAAAAGCGGGGTAACCGGTGTAAAAACGGAGTAATATCGGTGTAAAAGCTGGATACACTGCGTCCGCTTGGAGTATTAACTTTAAAGATTATAAAACACAAAAAATGTCAGTTCTTTATGAAAATTAATAAAGAATATTATTTATTAACAAGTACAGTGATCGAGTAAGTACAAATATTCACAAAGTAAAATATTTTAATACCGGTAAAGAATATCTACACCGGCGGCGGCGTTATTTTCACACCGCTTTCGGTGTTGAAATTTAACACCGCCAATTTTAACACCTACACCGCTTGGACTTACCCCGGTGATTTTTTACAGTGTGTGAGAAAAGTGTCTTTATACGCATTTTAAAAATTAATTATGTCATTGCGACTTTTACAAATTATTTTATTCTAATTTTTAGTGTCCAAAAATGGCCCTAAAGTGGCCAGAAATTGTACCTCTACCTTATACACTTTAAAAAATCGCAAGTGAATACGAATTTTATTTCAATCCGCATTTACTCCCTCACTCGGAGTTCCAGAGTTAAAAAAAAATCACTCCGCATAAGGAGTGAATAGGGATTTTTTTATGGGTGGAGTGATTTCGGTGTGACGCGGATTTTATTGAAAATCCGCATTTACTCCGGTCCGAAGTTTTAATACTTAAATAAATTTATATTTTATAGAAACATCTGTTAATTAGATACATAATTATTTCAATAAATAATTGATTTAAATATTAATAATTAAATTTAAAATATTGTTTTTAATTTATAAAATGTTTTAATAGCTCACAAAATTATAATTTCATATATATAATCTATAGTGAAAATATTAAATTATTGAATAGTTATAGTGACAGAGTTTTTATTGGAATATTTTATATTTCGGTACAATATGAAATGTTATCTCGTTGTATAATTGATGTAAGTCATACGACAGTTTGTGACTCAATAAAATTTTATTTGTGAAAATTTTATTATCAGCAGCTTATAATTTTTAAAAATCATTTCACGTGAATAGATGGAAAGGAAACTCATAACTATTTCCGTTCTCGATATAAATGTCAAAATATCACAGACCTGACTTCACTATGTATAAGTAATTTTTTTTATAAATGATATTTTCCAAAACTCCCCTTCTGAGTGAAATTTATTACGAGGGAATTAAATAAATAAAAAATCATCCACTCCGCGTTCCACCAGATTCACTCCGCGTCCACTCCGAAAATTTTCTACAGTGTACCATTTTTTATAGAACATTTCCTCCAAAATTAATCTTTATTACTTTTATGGTATCACCAAGTATTGATCCAAAAATTTAAATTAAAGATTAAAAAAAAAATTTTTTTTGAATATTTTTTCCCGAAAAATTATCCAAGTTCTAAAATTAAATTTCCGCTTTTCTAATTAGTTTACAAAAAAATTCATAAAGATCTTTTTTCAAGAAAAATTAATTCTCTACAAAAAAGGTCTTCAGTGCTTTAGCCGTATATTCTTTAGATACGTGACGATCGTTAGACTCGCAAAACCGATTTATCAGCAGGAAAATAATTTAAAAAGTGGCATAAAAAATACAGAGGCTTGAAAGATAAAAGCGCTTAGAGGGAGAGTTAAAAAAAAAGTTTATGCCAGCATTTGAAGCTGACAAATTCTAAACTGCAGGAGTTTCAATCGTGAGTTTATCGTTATCCTGACTCCTCACGAGCTGAGTTTGGAATCGGGTCCAGTCGTCCCTCGGTAAGCTTCTAGATAAAAATGGGGTGGAAATGTCTGAGGAGACTCGACGAAGATAAATTACATAATATCGTCGAAGAAGCTATTGGGGATATCATTGAAGGGATAGAAGTGGAAAAAGTGTCGATTGGGTCACGTGTCCACCGCCATTGGACACCCAAATTCTTGATCACTAAAATAACTATTTTAAATCTCCCTCATGTATTTTTTCCATACATATATTTATCAGTATCATCTAATCGCATTTTACCAGTTCCAGTCTTACTTTTGGTCCGTCCCGGTCACGAATAATTTAATTTTATCCGAACCCCAGAGAGATAAATTTTTATTGCAAGACGATTTGTTTCTACCGGGCGTACTTACCAATCGAGTTACCCGTCAAAGTCGTTAATACCATCACAGTAACACCCCCTGTTCGCGTACTATTTATTCTCTCGACATTATCCGGCAAAGGATTTTTTTCTCAGGAATTTAATTAGCTTTTAAACCCGAGACATATATTTTAACTTCAACGAGCTCTATCTTTTTTCCGAGTCCAGTTACCGGTATTTTGATTCCAAAATCTTAATTTATAACATTCGGCGTATTGATTGAAAAAAAAGGCATCAAAATTAATTAATTAGTGCTCGAGTAATGGGCAAAAGTTGTAGCTTCCAAAAAAAAAAAAATCGTGCTTACGTTTTTTTTTTCGTTACTTGAACTGTAATCGTTTAATTCCATTGTTTTTTTTTTTCAACGATACATCAGAGAGTAAAAAATAATTTCTCAGCAGTAATAGCCTCCAATTACTGATTATCGATCAGAAAAAAATGACAGTTATTTTGTAAAATAAAATTCCAACGACTTGGCTATTCGTTCTTATTTTATTCCAGTGATTATTTATGAAATTTTCGACTCCAGGCGGCTATTTTCCAAACTCAGGGGTATCGGTGGAGAAAATTTTTGTCCGATTCAGTCAGTTACAGGCTTAGTTATCAACTAAATTGGTGTCAATCTAAAATTTTAGCGAAGGAAAATAGGAAATTTATATTGAAAATAAAAGTCAAAGTAATAATTTTTTTATTGAGACATTAAAGGCCGGGAACGACTTACTGATAAAGTATCGTAGTTTTTAAAAAAATTAAAAATGTCATGAGTTTAATGTCTCAACTGGGCGGTCTATCATTTAATATAATCTCGCGATCGGATTTTTTAAAGTGAAAATGAGACGCGATTGAAAGTTTTTAAATCGGCTCAAGTATTATCTTACTATATATATATGTAGATGTATATGAACATGAAGATCAAGTGTCTGACTGTTATTACTTAAACCTGGAGCGTGGTCATAAAGGGGACGTTGCTGAATCGTAATTCGCAGGTTGCCCGGTTATAAGAATCCGCCGGGACTAACTTAATAAGCAGTTTGCCCGCCTCTTGTCCAAGTCACGCTCTATCGCTTTCGCTGAACAAGAATGCGTATACTGAGAGCCTCAACACACACGTATATATATAATATAATATAATTGTAATAGTATGATATAATGTAGTACTTATGTGCTGGTATCGATATAAACAATTCTAATGTAAGGACGGAACTTTCCCGCGAGGGCACACTTGTACTTTTAGTCCCGCCTTTGGCTGAGAGGCTTTAAAATTATTTTAACTAACTTATCGGTTCGTACAGCCCCCGGTATAAGAAATCGATACATCGATAAATTCGAGGCAATTAAAACTTTAGTATGGCCATATATGGTTTGCTGTAAGTTAATAGTTTTTTTTTTACTTTTTTATGCTTGAGAATGCAGCAAATACGAAAAAAATAGGAAAAAAAATTTATTTCACTTTATTTTCAATGACAGACTGTAAAAAATAGAGAGTGAATACGGATTTTATTTCAATCCGAATTCACACCGTCACTCAGAGTTCCGGAGTTTAAAAAAAAAATCACTCCCCATGCGGAGTAAATGTACGGAGAGAAATGTACCGTAAATATTCCTATTGCGATGAAAACAGTATTGGTGATATACCTTAAACAGCCTAGTAATAATTCCTATGCGGTATAGTAATGAAAATTTGTGTTTGATGGCGCTTTGAATGTACTGTGAAAATGTCTGTACGAGCACAGTAAATATTACTGTGCTGCTCTAGAGTATGTGAACATTTAAAAAAGTATCCGTGTCTGTTGTGATAAGTTGTAAGTTTTATTTTATTGAGTAATAAATCATAATACTCGTAACCTAATATCTGTATTAATTTTAACTAAGAAATTAAAACATTAATTAAAAAAAAAGGCAAGATATTTACAATCTCGTCAGGATATATAGATTAAAAAAAAATAACTCACAGTTATTTCGAATCGCCTGTTTCACGAAATTTAATAAAAAAATTGTAGCCTTAAAAATTTGACATTTCGACTTATTATCTTGACATGAAGATTTTACCGAAATTTATTTAACGAATTTTTTTAAACAGATAACGTAAAAAAACTACAAGTAATTTTTTCAAACTATATATCCCAGCGAATTTATAAATACGTTTTTATTTTTTAAATTATTGCTCGAATTTTTTTTTTTTAATTAATAAATGAAGTTTCTAAAATAGTTATAAAAATTCATGATCATTAAAAATTTTCAAAAAGTTGGGGTCATCGTCGAAGAATTGTCTTGAGTAATTCACCGCCATAGCTACGACTTATGACTGCTTAGCAGCGCTGGCGTCACTGCAGAGAGATAGCAGCTACTCAGCACAGTAATTCTTGCCGTGCTGTTTAGGAAACTACTCTCATACAGGAAAGGTAAATCTACATAAAGCAAAATAAACTTTACTTGAAAATAATCTCTTGACAACACAGGAGCCTTTCCTATTCGTACCGCAAATCGCACCATACAATATAGTAAAATTTCAGATGCTTATTTTTTTCGTGGACTTAGTACTAGATAGCAAAGTAATATTTACTAAACTTTTTTATCGCAATAGGAGTATTTACGATAATTTCTCTTCCTATAGGGATTTTTTTATAGGCGGAGTGATTTCGGAGTGACACGAATTTTATTTCAATCCGCATTGACTCCGCAATTTCGATACTTAAATAAATTTATATTTAATAGAAACAGCTGTTAATTAGAAACATAATTATTTTGATAAATAATTGGTTGAGATATTAATAATTAAACTTAAAATATTTTGCGATAACTCCCATTCGGAGTGAATTTCACTTTGAAGGGGAGTGAATAAATAAAAAGTCATCCACTCCGGATTCACTCCGCAAATGTTTTACAGTGCATATTTTCAAGATATAAATTCATTTTATTTTTGATACACGACCATTTATGTTCGATGTATGGCCAACAATAATCACATTCCAATTAAAAAATTTTTTTACTAGTCCTCAAGACTCTCAAAATAATTACGAATTCTCAAAACTCTTATTCAATTCTCGTAACAAACTTTTATTCTCAAGTTGAAATTATATTTTTCCTCCAGTCCATTATTTTTTTTATTTTTAATTTTGTTTCAATACTTGATAACTTCTCTACAAAACGAAACATAAAAAAATGGAAGAAAAGAAATAATTAAATAAATAAATAAAACCGCAAAGAAATTTCTTATTTAATTAATTCATTTGTATTTAAATCGTTATAAATACAATGTGATTACTTAACAATTGAAAAAACTCCCAGCCTCTTCCTCTTACCCTTCCTCCTCTTTCCACCCCCTTCTCAGCCTTCATTTTCACCTGCCCCTTCCGCGGTTTTAAACTATTCAATGTATTTTTATGCCCCGATAACAATAAAAAAATCTAAATAAACCTCGAAGCATTTACTTGGCTGAAATAACAATGAGTAATCCTACTTAAATGCTCTAGAACTTCTGAACGAGAATGTCATTACGGTCTTTTTTTACTTTTTTATTTTTATTTTTTAGCAGAGCGCAATAGGAAGAAAGCGAAGAGAGGATTGCGCCTGAATTGTTGTTTCTCTTAAAACGTTAAATTAAGACGTGGAAAAGTTTTCTGAAAATCCGACAACATTGTTGTGAACCCGGTCCACCTTAACCTCAAATATCTTATTTATTTTTTTTGTTATTCTTTCATTCTATTTTTATTTATTTTATCTTTTTTCTTTTTATTTTCCACTACTGATTTCACCCTAATCTCAGATCGGGGCAGTATAGTTTACCGATATCCAGACCGCTGGTGTCTGGTCTCTGTCTCTATGGAGTAGAGGGACCGAGTTTTAAGAAAAAAAGTTAAAAGAACAAAGAACCAAGAAAAAAAAAGAAGAGTCATTTCAGGTACATGCGCTGTCCTACTGGACCTAGTATGGACGGTCAGCTTCAGCTCTGCCCAGAGTTGATACTTTGTCGAGTGGGATGCTCTCAATGGTGACATTACGTGCTCCGCAATGAGAGCTCTATAAATGCACTATATGTTGGTACTTTTTCTTTTACTACAAATCCAAATCCGTATTGCGAGCATTTCACTTGTTATTTACTTGA
Organism: Microplitis mediator; assembly: GCF_029852145.1. NCBI lineage: Eukaryota > Metazoa > Arthropoda > Insecta > Hymenoptera > Braconidae > Microplitis > Microplitis mediator. Next base: position 10,407,618 of record NC_079969.1, on the reverse strand, counting down.
GGGAAAATAAAAAAAATTAAGTCGGGAATCGATTTTGTTACAAATCGAGGGCTAGATAATATGTTTTAAAATGGGGTAATATGGTCTATACTTTTTTATAATTTTTGTGAGGATATCGAATTATCATGTTTAAGAGATCAATTTTATGGTTTTTTAATATGGGGTAAAATGAGTCGCCTATAGAGTCTTCAAAATTTGATTTTAAAAAAAAGTGTTGAAAAATTCAAAAGTGCCCACCTCAATCGCTCATTATAATTATCAATATTTTATTTATTAATCATGACTTTCATTGTATTATTATTTTATAATTTGAATCTTTTTTCCTTCATTAGTAATTTTTATTGAACTTTTAAATTATTAATTTTATTTTTTTTTCAGTTTAATTTTTTATATATTATTTAAAATTTTTTTAACATATCCTGACTTTTTTTATCGATTCCACTTATTCTTTTTCAATACTACTGTCACACTACACGAAAAAAAAGAACTGTTGCTGCAGCAGGACATGACCCTATAGTCGCTACAGGACTTGCCTTCAGCAGCTACAGGACTTAGTTCTGTTACAGCTATAGGACTTGTCCTATAGCTGCAACAGAAAAGCCCTGCAGTCTTCACAAGATCAGTCCTGTTGCTGCAACAGGACTGATCGTGTAGCTGTAAAAAGGCGGATCCTGCTGCAGCTACAAGTTATTCATATTGCAGGAACAAACTCTTATACATGACCTATTCCTGTTGCAGTAACAGTTCTTTTTTTTCGTGAAGTATTGCTTCCAGTAGTTAGTGGAAAAAAAAAAATAAATAAGAAATAATAATAAAAATAAAAAGTGGCAGCTAAATTTTTCATGAATTACAAAGCTTAAGTTTTTCAATAATTACAATTAAACAAAAAGGATTTGAATTTTTTTTAAAAGGGTTCTTGTCACTAAGAATACAAAACTCATAAAACAAATATTAGGCCCATTTATTATATTTTTTGAAAGTTTTCGTGCTTCCCAAGATTTGTATACGGAGAAATTATTTTCGTTTGAAATGATATGGTGTCATACTAAAGCTGGACCGTAGTGGCCATCTGACGGAAATTTAAATAAACGCATGCAAAAACTACTACGGCTATAGTAAAATTGACAAAAATAATATCACAAATTACTGTAACCATTGTAAATTTTACTATGGTCATAGTAATTTTAGTATATGCTTATTTCAATTTCTGTCAGGTGGCCAACATGGTACGGCTTTACTATGACACCATAGCATTTCAATGCACTGAAAAAATAGTGTATTACAGACCAAGAGAGGATTTCCAATCCGAGGTGTGTAAAATACTATTTTTTCAGTGTGGAATAATAAATTGAATCAATACCGGGTCGAAATTATTCGTTAATAAACTGCCTCTGTACTAGTATACAATTTAATCTAATTTAGTGTAATCAAAAGAGCGTAAGGATAATTTAGTATTCGTGCTGGAGGTGTGCGAAAAAAAAAAAATGAATCAAATATAGTTGAGTATAACAACATTTTCCCGATGGGAATTGACCTCAAAAAGCCACTAAAATTCTTTATAATTTTTTGTAAAACTGTACCAACCACGTTGATTGACAAAGCACCAGGGATAATATTAGCAACACTGGCAAGTAAATGGTTTCCAGGTTTGGTTTGGGGCTACAAGGTAATTCGAGTATTTTGAATGATGGCTGCATTGCTTCCTGAGCTTTCATCGACAATCTACCTCTACCTCTGCCTCTATCCGCTGATATTTATTCAGCACTCCTTTTGTTATATAAATTCACTATAACCCCTCTCCTCTCTTACCTCCTGGCCTTCTTTTATCCCGATACTTGACAAGAACCATCAGCGCTCAAACATATTCGACATCGACATCGACATCGACATCGTCCATTTTGTGAGATCATTCAGGCTGGATAATAAATGAGGTTATAAAGCGGCAAAAGGGTGGCTTAGTTTGATCGCCACCGACAAGTTTCAGCTATTCGCGTTACCGTATTAATGCTCCGATAATGCTGGCGCATTGTAAAGCTCACTGGCTGTAGTGAGCGGACAGAGAATAAGCTTTCATCGATTTTATCTTCAGAAAATAACAAAAAAATATAAATGCTGCGTTCGTACGAATCGTTTTTATTTTTTTTACGTTACATTTAGTTTATTTATTTATTCATGTGCTTTTTTAGTGAATCAACACGAATAATCCCTGAATAAGGGTTCAATGTATATTTGTTAATGGATTTATTTATATATGTTGATCTAAAATTATCAATATGGATTTAGTGAGCTAATAATTCCAGATTTTGGTAATTGCATGTGGATTTAATAATTAAACTGACAGGGGATTTAATATATATATATATATATATACATATATAAGCAAAAAATTTTTACTCGCCCTGATTCGATTTGAGTAATTTGTATTATTTGTGGATAAATTGAGTAATTTATATATAACTTATACAATTTGTATAAGTAGTATTTTATTGCACTATTTTGGCTCCAGTGAAAAAAGCTAACGTTAAAAGTTAATGTTCGATGTTGATGTCACTATTATATTTGTTTGTACTTAAAACTGTTTGTAATACCATTGTAATTTGTGGTTTTGATCACAAGGAGCATATAGCTTCATGATCTAATAAATAAATAAAGTCAAAACCAAATGTGTTTTTATAACTTGAAATTTTTTTCATTTATTAAAAAAATAACTATAAACTTGTCTTGCTAGACGCTTTATTTTCAATTTTTAAAATTGCGTCAAAATCAAGTTATTTTTTAGACCCGGGAATTCACTCCGGAAGGGTGTGAATAAATAAAAAAGTAATCCACTCCTCAAGTTCTTTACAGTGTAATGCACTGTTTTAGTTACTGTTTATATTTTTATAAAACAAAACGTTAAATCGTATAATGAAATAGGGGAAGGGGGGGGGAAAGGGGGTAGGGTAGGCAAAACGGGGTACCTCCAAAATTTGATAAAAAAAAATTTTATATTTTAAATGGTTTTTAAACATTCCAAAATCACTTCTGTAAATATAATTAAGCGTTACTTTGAATTTTTTTCGGTAAACTTTTTCAAAAATCAATTGTCAGTTGAAAAATATTAATGACGTTTGTTTTATGATAAAAACTATTAAATTTTTTTTTTCTTCTTTTGTATCCAATAAACATGTAAAATATAATTTTTCTTCATGTAAATTACTTACAAAAAAATTCAACTTAATCAAATTCGTTTAAAATCCAGAAATTTTTTTTTTTACCTTTTTTAGGAGGTACCTTACTTTGCCCGCAGAAATGAAAAAATTTTTTTTTCAACGGTAACTGAAAATTTTTTCTATTTACTTTGAATATCATTAAAAAAAAAAAATATTTAGCGTATTTGAGTCCTCGAAAACTTGGTATTTCCTTAATTACCCCCTTTTGCCCCTCCCTCCCCTATATTACTCAACGTTTCACAATAATCAAATATTCTCTTTATATAAATTGATATTTTATCAATAAAATAGTAATAAAAGTATAAATATGGCAGGGAGTCTAGTATATGGTGGGGACAACTGAATCGATCGCAGCGCTCGCTGTGGGTACAATTTCGTTGAATCATACTCTCGTTGAAAATAAACACGTGAAAATTAAGTTTAAAAATTGTTCATAATAATTATTGTGTCGTTAATGATTGCCTTTACTCATCGTTTGAGGTTAAAAGATATTTTATCATTTATTGATTCAAATCCGGTTTGGATAATGATTTTCATCATTGCCTAAAAATTATATTTTAACCCTTAGTTATTCGCGCTATACGGCGATTTCCCGCACAACACTATTCAACCTAATAGAGTTTGCGTGGATATGAGTGAGACACTAGAAAAAGTGCGTGTAACGGAAGGTTAAAAAAACATTATAAGTTAGTACTTTCTTAGTAACGATTCACAAGCAAATTATCATGAATTAAAATAAAATTATTTACTTCAATTTTGTTAAAAAACTCAATTTACTTACTATTTTTTAAACTTTTATCATTGTAGTTGTCATGTATTATTTGTTTTGATTTTATCGGTTAACCTTATTCTATTCTTAAATAATAGTATTTATTATTTATTAAAATTTTTTATACTAAATTTCTTTATCGAAATATATTTAATTTAATTTTCTCTATCAAAAATACAATTGTACTTTTTTATTAATATCATTATAAATTTTTATATTTTGATTTTATAACGAATTTTTATTTTTTACACTGATTTTATATATCTTTTATAATTCTCGAGCATGATTTTCTGTAACCATCAGATGTCGTTTTCGTCGCGCTCCCTGCCAATAGCTGTTTTTCGGATCGACATGCAGTATTCATAACCATTTTGTGATTTTTACTATATATTGGTAATAAAAATACTTCAATCATTGATTCGCATTAGTAGTTTCTACTAAAATATATTAAACGTTATAATATTCTCTAAGTTGTTTTCTCATTGTAGTGATTTTACAAACAAAATAATATATAAAATGCAGTTAATAGGATTTGAACTCGCGAACTTGTGTATGCTGATTTACTGATTGTAAAATAAATTGGTTGTTTGAATATTCTGGCTAAAGTATTGATGTTACTTCACAAGTTATAAGAAAATTTTTCGTAGAGAAACAAATTCTCCATAAAATTATATCAGTTCCTCTTTACCATATTTTTGATACTTTACCCGGAAAATTAATTCCCAGATGAAAAAACCGTAAAAAAAAAAATTTTCTAATTATGCAAAGTTAAACAAGAGCGATAATTTCGGCTATTAATCCGAAAGGAATAAATCCGAAGATTATTGAGCCATAGTTTATAAAAGTAATAAAAATTACCAGTCAAACTGCCGAGTCACTAGATAAAAAAATTACTTACGTATGATCCCGAAGTATCGTTTCAATTTTATTAGTGATGACATTCCAAATAAAAACACTTCCATCAGCTGATCCCACCGCGATATACTGACCATCTGGGCTAAATGTTGCTCTGGCCCAATCACAGCCAACTTTGAATCCATCCGCGCTAAAATGAAAATTAAATTTTTTATTTTTCAAATTTTCGCGCCGTTGTATTTACAATAATTTTTACTGCGGATTAAATTTTATTACCAAATTAAAAATCAGGATTCAATATAAATAAAAAATTATAATAATAATAATCTGTTATATAAATAATGAAAATACTTGAACAAATATAAGATATAAACAGTTAAAATAAAATATCTTTCCACGCTTACCTGAATGATCCAACAATTTGTTTCATACGTAGATCAAGCAGCTTGACCGTATCGTCTCGCACGCAACTCAATAAATAATTGGCGTCTGTAAAACACAAGTTCAGTAAAAACTTAATGATAATAAAAAAAAAGAAAAAAAAACAATAGGCTGAACTAGGCGTTAAGTATTTTTAATTATGTAACTATCCTACCCAGTCTAGCCTAGCTTAGCCTAGCGTATAGTCTTGGTTGCTTACTTCGCTATATATAAAATATCTTATAAGATAAATATATAAGAAATAAACAGTATCCCGTAGTACATTATCGGAATTCAATTGGAATACCGGTGTAAGCTGGCGTGATTACTAAAGGTCAATAACCAATCCACTATTTCTACCCGGTATTACTTATGGATTTTAAAAACCGTTTCGTGATCTATCATAATTATATAATTTTTATTACATATATATATTTTAAAAATTTCAATAACATTTAATTACGGTCATTGTTGATTGATATTGCAGTAGGTAGAAGTAGAAGCCCGACAGAAGTCTGTTTATTGGAGTAAGAATTGGATTAATTAGTGTATTTAGAGGTAAATTTAGTGTCTGTGGAAGAGGAACCAGAGGAAGGAAAGAAAAAGAGAGAATTTGGCGGCTCTTCTCAATCGAAACTGTCGGACGAATTCGCAGGCGTACTCGCGGGTATTCCTTTGAATGCGATAACTCCACGAGGCGCAATTACGTCAGTCGGAAATAAAATACTTTGGGGAATGCCCCGAGTTCACATACTGAGCAGGTTAATAAAATATACGGTTTATTTAATGCCGGAAGTCGTTTAATGTTTTATTTTAAATTTAACGGTTTTATTTTATTTTATTTTTTATAGGGGGCACAATTAACAATATTGAAATTTTTTATAATAAAATTAAATACTCTTTTGAATTATCGGAAATATGTAAAAAAATGATATTGTTTTAAAATGAAAATATATATTTAATATTTATAGTAATTGAATAAATTACCTCGTGAAAGATCCAGCGAGGTGACCTTTCCCTGTAGTAAAATGTCATTGGAGCTGGACTCGGCTCTGGTATCCCAAAATCTGATTCTCTTGTCAAAGTGACCGCTGATTATGGTAGATCCAGCGCCGTCAGATGTCACGAGGTCGTTGCAACTCGAACCAGCAAATTTAGTTTCAATGCCTGTGTTGAAATGCGCCACAAGTAGCCAACAAAAATAAAGTTAGGTTATTTGTTGGAAAATCCTTTGACATTACGTGTGTATGGTTATTGAAGGTGGAAGCTGTAAGCTGGATTCTAGATGCTAGATGCTGGATGCTGGATGCTCTAAGCTGGAAGGAATAGAGACGGAAAAGGAGGCCTGGATAGTAATGAAAGCCAACGAACTTTAAACTGTTATCAGGTTACTAGCAAGAAGTAGACAGAGCCTTCGAAAACCGCAACGCCTGCGGAAATGTGTAGCTTACATATGGCTGAGAGAGACTATAAAGTGGATAAATAATGAGGTTTGAGCTTACGCCCACCGCCTGCCTGCTTCCCTGCCTGTATACTCTATACAAAGTCGTGCCATCCCGAGTCACCAATTTCGATTTTCCTTACCTATACTCTGTCCTATCCCGTTCTATCCCATAGCTAGCGATTCTGCTTTCCTTATGTCTATCTATCTCTTACTTTAAACCTCTTATTCGATCCCATATACTCCCTCAAATTCACGATACTACCAACTTACCCCACCTTCATTATATCCATACCTTTACTTACATTACGAAAACTTTGTTCCGAGTGTACAGAAATTTAGATTTATATTTATTGTGTCAGCTTTCTTACCTTAAATAATGTACGGCAATATTTTTACTTAAAATTTTTTTTTCTAGACGATTTTATACAAATTTAGGGGATCTGTACTTTGCCATATGATGTCATGAAGAGATTTTACACAAAAATAATCAGTAAAATTAAGATTATGCCATTTTTAATGTGTCCATAATGAAAAATTATTAGTTTTTGGCAGCTCTTACTAATTGGCAAAGTTTCGAAAATTCGAAATGGCGATTAGAAATTAGAAACACTCTTTGTCTGACAAAAAATATACATGGCCGATGATAAGTCGATAATTTTTTAGCCTACAGAGAATATTTTTTTTTTTAATGCTATTCTTGCTGTTCTTCTGCCCCTGAACGCTCCCCAGTGGATTTTTCTCGATGAAAAAATTATAAAACAAAAAAAGAATAATTAACCAATATAGTTGTTTGTATTTGTGTGTTTAGAAACTGTATATTTATAATATAATTTAGCTCAAGGCATATAAAAAATGAGTGAATATCAGAATAAGTTGGGAGCGTTATTTTCCCCGGCTGCGAGCGTGCTGTTGCGTTCTCCCGACTCTACTCGGTTATTTCATATTTTCCGCTATTCTTTTAAACCCCAAGGGCACCAAATCGCTTCATTCGGGCTCGCAACGTCGTTCGCGTTGTTATATAACCTCGCGAGCTATCTACGCTTGCAGAAACTCAGTTTTGCCGGACGCGTTCGCGAACACGAATATAAACGCCCGATACAAGTTGAGCTCTAACAGCTGATATCTTTCCTGCCTTCCTCCTGTCATTAGATTTTGCTCGCTCGGAAAATAAAAATCTTCATACATCTATCCATCCATTTAGTTTTTTATTACCACACCTGAAGTCATACTTACATGGATTATTTATTTTTTTAGGACGCACTTCCGGAAATTTAATACCCAATTATTTTATACGCCCTCTACACTAGATCTTATGATAAATTATTAACACAAAAATTCTTTTTCCCGCCAGTTTCACTTTATAAATTCATAAACATACATCTACGTGGGGAAAGGGCGGGCAAAATGGACCATATTTGGATAGTTTTGAATGTTTGAATGTCTCAAAAATTTTTTCAGGCATTTTTCAGTGGACCTGATTACTTGTTGAACATGAAAATCACATACGATGTGTTTTTCAGTATATTTAAATTTTATGTCAGTTGTTTATCTTTAATAATTTTTTCTACTTCGGCATCTTTATTTACTAACAGCATTTCAAATGTCTTTTTACATTTAGATTAGATATATACCATTCTCTTATATTTATTTATTTTAAATACAAATAAAAAATTATGTTACTTTTTTTTTCAAGGATGGTCCGTTTTGTCCGCCTGAAGAATACATTTTTCTCTATAGAAACTGGAAATTTTGTTTTAATTACTTCGAATAGACGTCAAAAAAAGAGATTCTCCTAATTCAAATGTACATAAAATTTCTATATTACCATAAGAATAATTCCCATGTTATATAGGAACTATTCCTATGTTGACGTACACGGAAAGAAAATTATGCAAACTGTTCCCATAATTTTGTGAAATTTTTTCCTATACCATCATAGGAATTACGACCATAAATTATGGGAGCAGATCCTATAATTATAGGAATGGTCCCTATAATATATAGGAATACTTTCTATAATATTATTCCGTTTTTACACCGGTTACCCCGCTTTTACTCCGCTTTTACGCCGGTTACCCCGATTTAACACCGGTATTTTTAATACCGGTGAATTACTCCTCCTACACCGGTGTAATTTTATTTTAACACCGGGCGAAGTTAAAATGAGTTCATTTTTAACACCGCTCTTTTTACAGTGTACTATTATGGGAATCATTCCTATCATATCGCGTGCTTAAAGGTAAAAGGGCTTATAACAATTTATGCGCCCTTTTACCTTTGCAAAGGTAAAAGGGCGCATACTTTTTTTTTTTATTGCCAATCGAGTAGTAGACACATTCTACGCTTAAAATTGAAAAAAAAAAAATTGAAAGGTAAAAGGGCGTATGTCTTTAATTATACGCCCTTTTACTTTTAAGAATTCGAAATTTTGGTGATCTAAAGGTAAAAGGGCGTATCCTGTTTTTTCGATTTAGTATAAGTTATAGGTCAGAGTAAGACAAAAAAATGCCACTCCAATCAAAATTACCACTCCACAATTTAATTTATAAGAACAAATATTTATTCAAGTGAAAAAACGAATGAAAAATGAAGAAAAAATAAATTCATCAGGGTATTGGTCCTATGCCATCGCCATCGTCAGGATCATCTGTACCTAAGATTATAAAAAAAAAGATTTTTTATTTTTTTTTTAGAACATAACTTGATAATAATAAAAAAATTTATAAACTATTATCATCGCTGAAAATTGGACTTTGATAATACCGATGAAAAAAAAAAAAAAAAAAAAAAAAAAACAGAAAATAGAAATGAAACCTTGATTGAAAAATGAAGAAATGCACCTTTGAAAAATTAAAAAATCTAAAAGTACATTTTATTAATTTGGTTAAATCAATTTTCACTGCACTCATAGAATTTAAAATTTTTTAAATGCATTTTTTTCATTCTCGAATTATACATATTTTTTACATCAATTGTTGAATTAAAAAAAATATAACAAACTTAAGATTCGATCAAAATTAAATAAAGAAATTTGGTTTTTTACTTAAATAAATATTTGTTCAGATAAATTAAGTAATGGAGTGATAATTTTTATTACCCTTGCAATTTTTTCTCTTACTCTGACCTATAATTGATAACAACCGAAAAAACAGGATACGGCCTTATGACTTTAAAAAAATTTTTTCTTAAAACCAAAAGGGCGTATAATAAAAAAATTTTTTTTTTGTTTTTTCCATAGATTTTAATGTTTCCTACATTTTTACATTGATTGGATCGAAAAAATTTTTTTTTATACGCCCTTTTGGTTCTAGTAACGCGTTATTTAACATTTGGTATAAAAAATACGATTTTTTTTTATGCGCCCTTTTACCTTTAAGTAGTACTTTTCTTAAAGGTGAAAGGGCGTATGTCTTGAGATACGCCCTTTCACCTTTAGGATACCAACTTTTTTTTTTTCACAGATTTTTACGTTTCAGACAATTTCAAACCGAATGGCAAAAAAAAATTTTTTTATACGCCCTTTTACCACAAATCCCTATTAACCCTTAGCTATAAGCCCTTTTACCTTTAAGCACGCGATATAATGGGAATAGTTCCCATAATATTATAGGAACCATTCCTATAGAATATTATGGGAATGGTTCCCATTCTATCATGAAAAGATTAATTTAAAGAAAAGTGTGGTAAACACTTTTACAATACACAGAAATATTATCAAATATAAAAAAAAAAATTCAAACATTGAAAAAAAATTTGTATTCGGCAAAAACATTAAAATTTTTAACAAAAATTTTTTTTTTTTTACAAATTTAGCGTCGAAGAAGCTTTATTTGAGTCTCTTCATAACATGAGGGAAATTTCTACACTATTTTGCAAAAAAATTTTTTATGATATTATGGGAATGGTTCCAATAATAGTATGGGATTGGTTCCCATATTGGTATAGGAACTATTTCTATACCATTATGGGAATGGTTCCCATAATGGTATAGGAATTGTACCCATACTATTATAGGAACCATATATTATGGGAACCATCCCTACAGTAGTATGGGTACAATCCCCATATCATTATGGGATTTATTCCCATAAAGCATAGCAAAACTTCCCATATATTTCTTTCTGTGTAGTAGAATTTTCCATGTGAGCATACGAAAATATACTATGTAACATAGGAAACTTTGCTATGTAGCATAGGGAAATTTACTATGCAACATAGGAAAATTTACTATGCTGACATAGGAATAATTCTTTTGTGACATAGGAACTATTCCTATGTTAATATAGTAAAGTTTCCTATGTTGTATAGTAGACTTCCCTCTGTGCACATAAGAAATTCTACTATGTTAGCATAGGAATAATTTCCATGTATATATAATTTTGTTACTAAAAAATATAATTGCCTCAACTATATGCGAAAAGAGAAAAAAATCTCATCGTTCTATAATTTTTTTTACCGAAGAATTTTTCTTATATTAACATAGTAATTGTTTCTATTTTAACATAGAGACAATTCCTATGCTGACGTAGGAATGTTTCTTATGTTGACACAGTAACTTTTACTATGTTAACATATGAACTTTTCTCATGTATTGTAGGAAAATTTTCTATGTAACATAGTATTTATTCTATATTTCCATAGGGAACTTCCCTATGTTGACATAGGAAAAATTCCCATGTCCACATAGTAATATTTACCATGTAAACATAGAAAAAATAACTGTTTACTTTTCTCCGTGTATACATATATATGTATATTTCATAATAATGTGACGGGTTGATTAAATGTGAATTCACCATCAAATTTTATCTCATTTTATTCGGCTGATGGCCGAGATAAAATTACATTGTTGTATCAACTGCGGATAAATAGAGTGAAAGGGATATAAAATGGAATATTTATTTTGTCATGGCACATATATATATATATATATATATATATATATATATATATATATATATATATATATATATTTTTATGTTTTAATTCAAAAATAAATGCACCGATGATCAGTTTGTGTTTTTATTTAATCTGACGTTCAAGCGTTGAATATATAAATGTGTGCGAATTTTGTAATAATAATAATAATAATAATAATAACGAGTGAATGAATATATTTAATGTACCAGAACCTAAATTACTGGTACGGTCTTTTCAAATATAAAATAATTAGTTATTGGTTTTTAAGTAAGGTTGCTTTGAATCGAAGTTGAGTTTATTGATTGATAAAATTATTTCATTTTTTAATTTTAAATTTATGAATAACTACTGTTGTAAAAATATATAAAAATTTTTTTTGTAGATGATTAATTATACTAAAAAGTTGTTTATTATAACAATAGACGTATTTTAATTAGTTTACCCACAATTTTAATTTAAAGTTAAAAAATTTATGGCATCGAAATTCTAAAAAATAGTCTTATATTCGCCAAAAATGACCACAGTAGCCATAAAAGTTCATAAAAAAAATCATCAGTCAGTATTAACAAAAAAAAAAGTAGGCGAGGACATTAAAAGCGTAATTTATGATTGATATATAAAGGTAATTATATTTGATAAATTAAATTTATGACGTTGAATATAATCCTTGCTCGGCTCGGCGTCGAATTACGACAAGCCATAAAATGAATTTTTCGCGCCTGGCGCCCTCATGTAGGAGATAGAGATGCCGGTAATACTCGCGGCACCGAGATTGAGCTTTTTTCATCTATTTTTTAAACCCAAACCCTTATCTCTCCCAGTCGAGCATTTCGCCCGTAGATTTAACCACTTTGGACGGAAATTAGATGGGCTAGAACTTATGAAAGCGTTGGAGAACAAGTCAAACTGCAAAAGGTAAATTCGAGGTAGCCATTGCGCCAAGCACAAGAAGCTAGCCCCATTTCTACCTAAATATATATACATCTATATCTACGTCTACATCTATATCAGCCCCAGCCAACCAGGGGAGAAACTCAAGGACTATAGCAACGCAGGCTCTCGAGAACATCGAATTCTCTCTAGCAAATTAATACAATCCAGATTCTCATTGGCCTTCTCGAATCTGGTGTATACCAGTATCTTGTGTCAATATCCAAGTAGTCTTACTATTATCCTCTTGGCTACTTTACTCTCCTCTTTTCCCTGCCCTCCAACCCTGGACTCCTGGGCTCCTTTTCCTTCCCTGTACTAGTTGGTCCCCTAGCAAAACTTAAATTCAGCTTCCTGGTTTGCTTCCTTGTTGGGTTGGTCTTGGGTAGGTTGTCCAAGTGTAAATCGATAGCTCGAGACTCGGATAACATTTCACGTTGAGATTAACCAGCAAAAGGTCCCAGACACCCTGTTGGCCGCCACTAAATCACAACTCGGGTATCCGACTAAAAAACAACAGTTCTTTTGCTCTTTGCTCTTTGCACTTAGTTTTGTTTGGTGTGTAATTGTAAAATATATTTGCAAAGTGCTTTTTGACATTTAGTTGTCCTGGGAGAGACCACCCCAGAGAGGTTTCAAATAAAAATTTAGCTGTCGATTGTATATCGTGACGTGGATGTTTGTTAGGGTGATGGTGCTGCTGATGTTGATCTGGGGACTGGGGACTGGGGACAAGGGACTAGGGACTGGGGACTGGAAACGGTGATAGGACTGGGTTGGGGAGTTCACCGGCTATCGGATCGGCACTGCATCGGAGACGGGAGATGGAATGGATCCGGCTAATAGTGTATGTAGATGTGTGTATGTGTCAATGTTCTTGTCGATGCAATTAACCTATCGCCAGGAGGCTGACACAGAGAGAAGGCGAAAGCTACTGTGCCAGACTGACAAGACAAATAGGCTACGGCATTATGTTAAAAACGTGGTTTAATTTATACTAGGAATCTTTGATTGAAAGAGTAATTTGTTCCCATGAATTTTTTAGGCTTCAAATATGCAGAAATTTTCCCAACCAAACATATTGTACATTTTTTCTATGGTCCATAATATGGGAAAAAGGGGCAGCCCGAAAAAATATCAAATCCATATTTTATTTTTTAGCATAAAAAATCGAAATTTGACTATAATAACTCGAAGCGATTGTTGTTTTAGGGTGAAAAAATAGATAAATGCTTTCAAAGAACGAACAATTGCCTGGCATATTGAAAGTCCTGTTTATCTTTTCACATAAAAGAAGACTGAAAGTCTGGCGAAGTAATTATCTAGTGCATTATCAACATCCAGACTTTTCACTTAAGGATTATGGTGGCGATAGTTTATAGACCGTTATGGACGTAGTATAGAATATACATATGAATGACTATGCAAATACTTAGTAGGTTGTTTTATTATCAGAAAACCGTCTAGCGTAGTGTAATAATAATGTGTAGTGTGTAGTGTAAGTGCGTTTAATAAAATGCACCGACTAATAGAGGTAATAGAAAAGGTGATTACCACGGCGCCGTAATATTTCGCGTAGCCTATAACGAATAACTTTGGATTTACGAGACGACTCGAGATATACTGATGGTCATTCATAATGTGAAATACCCGACGGCTTTTTCATACCTCCTCCGCACACCCAGAGAGAAAAGACTTTTGATAGGGTTTGTAATAACAGAATTACCATTTTATTGTTTATGATATGAATTATATAATATAATGCGTTGCATAATACGCTTAATAAATTCACACTTTATTTTTATTTTCACTTGGCTGAATAATAAATTTAAGTTCGTCGGCTGCTTCCAGGGAAATAAATTCAGGGTAAAATAGGTCACAAAAAATAAAAACCTTCGATAAAAATTGCTGTAACTCCGGTTGTAAATATCGTATGGAAATGAAAAAAAATTTAATTTAAAGCTCTAAGTATTTACACTAAAATAATCTTCGTAATTTTCATCGAAAAAATTTTTTTAAAAACACTTGGTGTCGAATAGTAAAACTTTGAAAATATTGTAGAAATTATTTGAAGGCTTATTATTGGATAGGGATTCAAAAGCTTAGTTTCAGATTAAAAATTAAAGATTAAATTAAAAATATTTATAAAATAACCCATGATAAAAACAAAATATCAACTTACATGCTCGGCTACGTAAGTCCCAAATTTTGAGCGTCCGATCATGGCTGCCGGTGACGACTTTTGAAGGCTCTCCCAGAAATTTAGCTGCCAGAACTTTAGCACAGTGTCCAGTCAGTGTATGCTGTAACAAAAGAAAAAAAAAACAAAATAAAGTTATTTTTGTCTGTTCAAAGCGAGAGTGCGAAGCATAAAAATGGTCTATAATAATAGTGATGATAAAAATTAACATTGCAATTGAGTAAAAATAATAACTGAGAGATCTCTCAGTCTCTTTGGACTCGTTAGTGTTGAAGCGAAATAATAGCTATGTGAAAATAATAAAAACTGCATTGCGCAACTCAGTAAATTGTAATTGACTACGTCAAGTAGTACGAGAGGAGAACCCACGGAAAGTTTTATGAGCTCATTGAACTTATTCCGGGCGGTACAACTCTTGACGTGCTCTATTCCCTCTTATTGTTGCTTCTGCTTCTGCTTCTACTTCTGCTCTTGCTCATATTCTTGTTCCTGTTCCTGATTCTCTCTGCTTTCATTCCCGATTTGACTCCTGTTCAGGCAACCGAGGATTCAACTCACGACAAAAATTAAATTGCCAAGACAGAACTTGAAACAAAACGAAGATAAAATTATCCAACAGGTTGCCGATTGTTAAAAGTAACCGGACTATATTTAGTGGGTTCCATCTTCCATCCGGGGTAGGAAGAATAAAAACCCGGTGGCCGTCTAAAATATTTATCAGCTGGACTGTAGGTACTCGAGTACTAGGTATTCCTATGACGGCTGGTGGCTAACTTTTCGCCACGATTCGTTAGCTTGGAAAAAGTTTCGACTTTTTACCTCACCCATCCAACTACCCCAGGTCAGACTCTCAACACTCTGGGACCAGAGTCTATAGGATGCAGTTAAAACTTTTATCTTCCATCCAAGCTTGTCTCACTGGTTCGCCGACGTGTACAAAATAACTGATGAAAAATCGCCTTAGGTTAGTATCGTGGCTTGCATCACCTTTTCTAATTCTTCCGTCTCCACTGGTTCTATTACGACTACTACTACTACTACTACTACTACTACTACTACTACTACTTCGGCTTCTGCTTCTGCTTCTACTTATGCTTATACTGCTGTTGGTACTCTTGCTCCCGCTGCTAACTGATGATGCCCACCACCAGTGGCTACCTTTACACCCATTCATCATCCCGACAAGAGCTACACCGAGATTATATTCGTTTTAATGTTCCTCACTACAATACAACAACGAGCTTTAATTAATGTCACGGCTTTTTCCAAAACCTATTCATGTATTTTTTTAAAATTTTATCTCGTTTTTTTTTATACTTCAAAAAATCATAATTCTGGTACCTAATTACCCTAGAAGCTTTATCATGAGCATAAAATTACCGTCATTAAATTTACTACAAAAAGTATAACCCCAAATTTTTTCATATTCTTATTACTTTTCAAAATATCTTAGCTCTGAGATTTTCTGAATACTTTTTACATGAAAAAAAAAAAGAAATTTATTAGTCAAAAAATGGATTTGAAAAAATAAAATAAAATTAATTAAATGGCTCACTTTAGCTTGTTTCCATATTTATATTTATTAAAAAAATGATGAGAGAATTTTCATCATGTCGGTGGGGTTTTCATCCAATCTCTTTAGTTAGACGGCAACTAGCGTACTTCATTTCACCTCCGACTGAAAAGATGTAGAGGAGGAAAAGGAGTAAAAGAGTAAAAAAATGTTAAATAAAATAAAACCCCCCAACCTCAGAGTAGTTACGGATGTTAGGTAAAGCACGGAAGAGTGTTTCTTCTTTTGAAAAACGTTCTAATGAAAATTAATGGCTGGAAACTTTTGCTAAACCCCTCGCCACTATTTCTCTTACTCTTACTCACACTCTTATCCTTTCTCCTTCCTTTCTCCTCCTGCTCCTGTTTCTGCCTGCTCCTTCTTTTACTTCTCCTTCGACTCTTCTCTACACCCTTGCAGAGTTTTCTTTTCCACCCTAAGACTTCTGCAGGCACCTCATCACCCAAAGAGCATCTTAGTGATGCATATGCCCAGACACTAGATCCCAGACTCCAGACTCGAGACAACCAAGACCATATGGCCAATCTGTTTAACTTTACTTTTAAGTTTTAAAGAATAAAATCCATTTACTATTCACCAGTTGTCATTTATCACTGGCTATCAAACTCGTGCTCTGCTTATGTAACAACCATTTATTCGTCGGTTTAGAAAATTCAATGCAAAAATATTTAAAATTTCTAATATATTTTTTCAAAAGTGGATATGAGGAAGTGAGTAAAATTCCCGATATCTAATTGGCTCGGCGCCATCTTATGCTATCTGTTGCTTGTCTCGGTTTCACCAATGCCAGCAAGACGAAAAATTTTACGAATTTAATCGGAAATCCGTGATACGATCCTCTCGGAAATTTGCGCTACATTTTTTTTTTTTTTTTTTTTTACTAATCCCATTTATTTTCGATGAGATAAATTTAATACCATTAAATAAAAAGATTTTTTTTTACTTATGTAGAATATTAATATTTCCCATTATTATAATTTTTGCCTGCTAAATTTTTTTTTAAATTTATAATGTCATAAAAAGTTTTTTTTTATGACATCAACTGCTATTTATATGACCTTACCTCATAAAATAATTTATTTAAATTACTAATTATAAAAATGAACATTCCAATTTCTAATCAAACCCCATTAAGATAATTAATCCTCCCTACGCACCATCAATATTAAATTTAAATGACGGTAATAAAAATTTTAATAAATTATGCCATAGAAAATAATTAAATTTCGATGTAAATAAATTTATAAATATTAATATCAATGAAAAATAATCTAATAAACAGGTCGAAGATTAAACATATATATATATATATACATCTAAAAAATATAGTAGCGTGTATCACACATGTTGTAATCGTAAATAATAACCATTAGCGCCATCAACCAGATCGTTTTTAATCCGGAAGGTATTAGCTTTATAAATAAAGATTAAATGTGTAATCAATATATGATTATTAAATATAATAGCTACAGCTACAGACATAGCTACAGCAACATTCATTCTTGAATTCATATCCTATTCTCATTTAATACCATACTTTTATTATTTATTAATTATAATTATAAGATGAATCATAAGAAGTAGAGCCAGCGGTAGATAGAGTTAGAGCTAGAGGTTAACGTGATCATAAATATAAAATATTATTATTAAATAAATAATAAAACATTAAGAGGTGAATTGTGACAGATGGAAACAAACGAGTTGGGTCTTAATTAATTTTATAAAATGATAAATTGTCGTATCTCTATTCTATACTTGGGACAATACCGACCAATTGAATAAACTTTGATGCTGAGTAAATCCATAGACATATATTATTTAGTCGGCTAATATAATGTGTGGTGAGAAAAGGGGCTAGTGTACTGGATACTGGAGACTGGAGACTCGAATCGGATCGAGATTGGGATTGGGATTGAGATCGGGGACTGGGAAATGAAGAATAGGAACGGAGAGAGTAAATCGATCACTAGTAGAGAGAGGAGAGAAAGGACTTGATTCTCTTTCTACTGGAGGATAACTTTCGTACTCGGTGAATACCATAGTGCTGGAGATGGTTCATGTGGAAGAGAGAGAAATAGAGTAGGAGGATGAGAGAAGGCTTAAGTTTGCGGACTTGGGACTTGCGAAGATCGTTGGCGCACGAGTGGACTAACGTTGAGAGCTACCGCTCCGAGCGTAAGAGTTTCTGGGTATAGAGTAGATACTTGCTATTCTGTGCTATCTATCTTCCGAAGTTAGGTTTCAAGTAGGTGGGGGTGGGACTGAAACCAACGCGAGGTTTTAATTATTTTTGTTAATTTATGTTGGAATTATAATTAGCCCGAGGAACTTGATTTTTTAACACAAATTCAAGACAAGCTTTTTTGTTGGTACTTTTTTTAGCTAAAAAAATTACGAAGATGTTTTTGTTGTAGCTCTGATACTTTGGTAAATTTTGAAAATTTAAAATTTCCCTCCATTTTAACGATTCACGATTTTTTTCCTATATAAAATACACGCAGAATCGGCGTGCTCCCAAGTGCATTGACCGCGGTGCGACTTTTCTGCCTCGCTCTTCTACGACCTTGGCGATTCAATGCCCGCACCAGATAACTCTCCCCCTTCCTCACCTTCGCCAGATAATAGATTATTTCATACGTGTAACTAGTCGGCTAGCGCAACTGCCTCATCCTCATCCTCATCCTCATCCTTATCCTCAACCTCAGCCTCTTCCTCCTCTTTTTCTTCTTTCTCCTCTTATTCTTGCTCATACCAGTGGCTCAACAACAACAAGAACCTCCACCTCCACCACAACACGACTCTTGTGAGCTACAACCACAACAACTAGACTATTTTTTCCCTCCGCACTCTGCACACCTTACATCGGCGTTCTCTTACTTCTGCTATTCCTACTATTCTGTTATGTTACGTCTGCACCAACATCCTCTCTACTCTCTTTGAGCATGTCTCATTATCTTCCCATTACACACTTAAATTATTTATTCACATTTTTTTATTTATTTATTTTTTTTTGTTATTCTCAAAGCACCTCGAGACTATCAAAGTCAAGATGAATCTCACGAAATTCGTACTCGGCTCATTAATTTTTACAACGACTAATTATAATCGTTATTATTATTTCAATTTATTTAATTAAACCTGCGATTATAAAGTTTCAATTAAGAGCTTGTAAATAATTTAGTTGAGTTAATTTATAAATTTAAGACCGTATATTTAAATTACGTTGAAAATATCAAATTCAGGCAAAAACATATAATGAGACCTTTTTTGTAGAGCATTCAGTATCATACGTATAAATGTGAGGTAAGAGATCCAGTACTCGATCATTCGTATTTGTAAATTAGGATGGTCGTTAAAAATTAAATGTTCTCGCACCCCATAAAAAGCGGTATCAGGCGTTTTTAGCACCTGACAAAATATCCCCGACAAAATATCTCCGGACAAAATATCCCCATGAAAAGAAAGCAAAAATAGTGAAAAAAGCCAAAAAAACTGACACAAAACTGGGGATATTTTGTCGGCGATATTTTGTCAAGTGCTCAAAACGTATGGAACCATAAAAAGCTTCTTTTTAGTGAGAAAATACGTAGGGAAGTTGGTTTTTTCTTTTTGAGTAAAAAGACCACGTGCCTCAGGCCGATCAAAGTTCATTTTTCGATACAATTGCGGTTTTTTTTAAATATCTCATTAAATATGCAGATTAAAGGAAAAAATTATAGGCACCATTTTGTAGGAAATTAAATTCTTGACAAAAAAGGTCATTTTCATTTTTTTAATAAAATGTGTATGTACGAAGATATTTTACAAAAACTTTTTTAGATCTTATCAATGGAGCATTCAAAGTCTTACGAATGTTAAAAATAACGTTTTTTCTTAAGTATAGACAACTTCGTAATTCGTAACATATCAATCATTAATGCCCGTTATAGTTTCTATATATTTAGAAAAATGTTATTTTCAACATTTGTAATCCTTAAAACGCTCAATTCATCAGATCTAAAATAAATTTTTTGAAAATATTTTCATAAAAACACATTTTACAAAAAAAATGAACATGACCTTTTTTGTCAAGAATTTAGTATGACTTTTTCTTTTAATCTGCATATTCCATGAGATATTAAAAAAAAACCGCGATTGTATCGAAAAATGAACTTTGATCATGCCGAGACACGTGTTCATTTTACTTGAAAAGAAAAAACCAAATTCCCCACTTATTTTTTCACTAAAAAGCAGCTTTTTATGGGGCCTCTGAGAAAATTAAATTTTTAACTACCACCCTTTTGTATATCTGTATTTACTAAATTTTACTAAATATAGATATACAAATTCATGAAGTGATCGAGTACTAGTTCGATGATCGGGTACTAGGTCTCTTACTTTACATTTATTTACTTCCAGTCACTAAGATATCGTCCGTCGACGATAAGACTAACTATCAATTTAATATTTTAATTGATACATAAATAATTAGATATATAATCTGGCAGTTTTAATTTTGTTGACAATCTATCAATTAGGTTAAAAAGTTACTCATAATTAATTGAGTGCCAAGTGACAGGTATAAATGATAGACTTAAAAGTATTTCCCGATAAGCTAGATCGTTAATATTTTTATATCAGACCAAGATAAATAGTCCTGAATTATTATAAATAATAAATATGTACATATATATTTACTTGGTTGTTAAAATTTAAGTCTCAGTCCCAGTTACAGTTCATTCCATTCCAGTTCAGTCCAGTCCAAGTGTTAGTGTGCAGAGGTAGAGGTGGCGGCATTGAAATAGAAAATAAGACCTGAGGCACTCGAATATCTCGGGTCTCAACGGGAGAGAAATTTGCTTATCACGCGCGGCCTAACGGGACGACAGCTGTCGGAAGTACGCGGGATATACAAGAGCACACGGGGAGTTCTTTGCTCCTTTACTTTACTTGCCTGCTTATGCTATACTGTAACATGTTCTTTATTTGTATATATGGAGTGTTATGTGTAGAATAATGCGCGGAATGTCGCGATATACCTTTACACAACTTTACTATTATACATATATATATATATATACTACACTAGGCTGCTTTACACTTCAAAGGGGGCTCTGACCTTGGACATGTTGTTGTCTTACGTACATTGTACTGAGCTCCAATCCGCTCCTCGGTACTATTCAGACTCTGTACAGGTACAGGTACAGGTACAGATACTTTAAGACTTTTATTTAAAAGTCATTCGATTTCATACGACATATCTGCCATCGCTTACATAACCATATATTATTATTATTTGTTAAAAATTTATTTTAGCTGAATAAAATACTAAATTTTTTCTTTTTTTTTCAATTCGTGTAATTTTTAAAAATTAATACTCTGATTTTTACCGAGTACTTGAAATTTAAAGGAAATAATTACCATTAAGATTGAAAGTACACGGAGAAAACGAGTCTCGAAAATATTTTAATATTTAATATATTTAAGTAAGAAATACTATGCAAATCAATGAGTGATTACTTTTGCTATTTATTACTAAATGTATAGTAAAAATGACAAAACAGTAATTAATACTATATGTTTGTTTGAAAAATTGCTATATCATTACTTTCATTACTAATTTATTTGTATTCTTTATTAATCGAACAGCAAAGCTTATAAAGAAAATATTAAATTTTTACTAAACGTTTAATACTACATTTATAATACGATTCAACGATTTTTTACTCTCTAAAAATATAAAAATTAACTCAAAATATGCATTGAATACCCAACTGTATACAAAAATTACAATCTGTTTAGTAACTTCTGTAAACTAGATGAATAGCGTCGTATTAAGTATTGCACAGCAACTAAAAATTACTAAACGGCTTGTAAATTTTCCGAAGCAGATCGATAAAATTAAAAGTTGGTGGAGATAGCATAGACAAATATGTATTACAAGTTCAGAAACCTTTGTCCAAAGGAGACATCGGAACGTCAGACATAAGAAAGGACTCGCGCACGGAAGATCAGGGTTTGAATCTCGGTTAAAACAAGTGATTTTTTAAAAATAAAAATCGACACCAACACCAATACAGATCACATTAATAATAATTATAATAAAGCTAATAACAATAATAATAAAAAGTCGAAAAACTATTAAAAATTTAATTTTATTTGTTTCAATTCTAATATAGAAAAATTTACTAAACGGGATAGTAAAATTTACTAAATATATAGTCAAATTTACTTATGCAGTTTATATTTAATTCCATATTTAAATAATGAAAATAACTAAATATTACTAAAACTTAAATTCTCAAGAAAGTAAAAGTTGCACAATTTCAATAGCGTTTTAAGATGACAATATCAATTTAGTTATTTTAACTCACATTTTTAAGTACACGGAGAGAATTTAATTATTGTATCTACTATACAAAAATTGTAATTTTAACCATCTAAAATGGTAATAACATTTTTCAGTGGTTATAATGATCAGTATTACAATTGAAAATGATAACAGTTACAATTGATGATGGTAACGGTTACTATCGAAGATGCTAATTGTAATTATTAAAAATTATAATTGTTACAATAGAAGATGGTAACTCTTACCATTCAAAGTTGTAAAAATTCTCAACTAAGAATGTGTGTGTGCTCGCGTGAGTGTGTGCATGAGTGCGCCCGCGCGTGTGTGTGCATATGTACGTGCGTGGGTATATGTGTGCGCTTGTGTGTATATGTGGTCGCGCGGGTGTGTGCGCACCCGTGTGCATGTGTGTGTGTGCATGTTCGCGGGCGAGTGTGCGCATTTGTGCGTGCGTGTGTGCATGTGTGCGGGTAAGTGTGCGCGTGGGTGCGCATGTGTGTAGGTAAGTGTGCGCTTGTGTGCGGGTAAGTGTGCACATGTGTGCTTGTGTGGGGGTAAGTGTGCGACCCCGTAGTTATGTACATGTGGGCGTGCATGTGCACGTGCGTAAATATATGTATGCATGCGTGTGTGTGTCTGCGTGTGTGTGTGTGTGAAATTAATCACTTCCCCAGTTAATTAAATTACACATAGACAATCACACATAACAGTTATAATTTCTGGTTATCATCAATAATTGTAAACTTTATCATACAGATGGTAGACACTACCATTCAGATTGTTTATTTAATAATTTAAATGATATTATCAATCATATAATTCAGTTTAAAAATTGTACTATAACTTGATGGTAACTTTTATCATAAAATTTTCTCCGTGTACGAGTTGCTATGTTTTTTTCTCCGTGTAATAGATACTTTCTTAAGGAAATAAAATTAACTAATAAAAATTTTGCCTAACGTTGATTTCAAATCGATATTTGATGAGCTATTTTTTAAAACCATAATCCAAAAAACAATAAATAATAAATAAAATAAATGTATTATTAAAACAGTTTGTTGTAATACCGTCTGTATATACTCAATATCTTAGCAACGTAAACAGTTGTCCTAATAAAATAGCAATAACAGACTCTAAAACAAAGAAACAACTCGTGCGTGCTATACCCAGCCCGGACTGAGTCGCTGGAAGTACTGAATAAATATTGCAATCGTTTTATTCATTTTTAAATATACGATATTTACATATTATATTGCAATAAAATATTCAAACTTGCCGCCAATGGCGCCATTAATCATTGAGATGAACGCTAACGCCGCCATTTCGTTCACTAGGATTTATTGACATAATCTTAAATTTTAAAGTTTGTTTTGTGATTATGGGGGATAAAGTTGTTAATTTAAATGAAATAATAAATTATTATTATGAGATCAAATGTTATTATTATAATTTATTTACAACAGTAGACGGTATTTATTTTGTTAAATGAAGTTTTGTTTTGTGATGGCAGGTTGTCGCAAACGGCAAGGTTGGATTCGAAGGTAAGAGCTCTGCGGATCACTAGTTGACTAAGATTGACTATATATATATATATATATATATATATATATATATATATATATATATATATATAGGTTTAAGTATCTTGTGTAGTGTTGCTAAGAGTACTTTGCAATGACGTGATTGCCTGAGGGGACGTTGAACAACGAGAAAGGCAAATTCATTTGCAACGTTGTCGTATTTAAACCAGAGATAAGAGCTTATAGACTGACATATTTTAATTCAGAGCCACCTAGTGAAATTTTTTGCAAGTACAAGTTGCTACTAATAATAGACTGAAAATTTTTTCTTGGATTATGGTTTTGAAATTCGACTCTAAGAGCTATAATTTGTAGAGATATGATAAAAATTATAAGAAATAAATTTGTCTAAAATTTAATGTTTTATAAAAAAGGTCTCATTGACTTTTGACCTAAACTCAATATTTAATGAGTAATTACAATTTTCAAAGTATCTACTTGAAAATTTTTTCATTCCAAAAAAAGGTGAAAATTTCAATTATCAATATTTTAATTATAGTTTAAGATCATTGACTTTCATAGGAGTCCCTTGGAAAGAGAATTTTATTTCCTACAACTTTGGTCTCTTTGAAAAATCTCCTAAGATCTGTAGCTGTAAAGATAGAGCGTAATTTTGTTGGTTCGAGGAAAAATATAAAAAAAATGAGGAAAGCTTTTGTTGGGGACGTAAATGTTGTAAGCATATTACACAAGACGTTATTCATCAGCACACAGTTTATCAGCTCTCAAAGTCATCACATATTCATTTAGACGTCTTGCGGGAAATTTGACATTCATAGCAAGACAGACTGTCTCCGTAGTATAGCAACCGTACAGTACACGATGCATCATCTCAACCGAAAAATAACATTTTCCAGCCCGAGATTCAGCCCACAAGACGTATTGTCATTACTCTCCTTACATGACTTTCCGTCACACAACCCCGAGAAAATCACACACTTCCATCTACTCTATTCACACGTTCACACTCTTCTCGTCTTTGGATATATAGTAAGCTCGTGCATTCACACATTCGCACATTAATACATCAGGATTCAAGACGCTACATACTGTTACAACATGAATAATCTTTCTCGGTTTTAAGTGTCAGTAACAAGATTGCCTTGAAGTGAATTAATTAACTCTTGCATTCAACTCGGATTTTTATTTTTGTAAAAAAAAAATTTTCCAGGCTTTATATTGCCTCAACGTCACGCAATACAATATACATGTTGTTACCATTTATTGAGCCGGATGCTAACCTCCCAATAAAATTAAATATAATAAAACATACACATATACTCTATAAAGCTCTTGTAATCATAACTTGATAATAATGATGATAATTACTCTACTAATGAAATTCTTGTGAACTACTTTGAATTAAAATATCTACAAAACTAGTTTAGCCTCTATGGAAATAATTATTGATAACTTGTTTATAGATAATTTACTATAAAAATTATCCCTATCAATTTTACTCAAAACTCATTACTTGGTTAATTATTTTAATTTTAATAATTTTAAATAATTATCAGTAAATTTAATTAAAAATCATGCAATTTTTTCTTTTTACTTTTAATTTAAATATCTGTGGAAGTATTGAATTTATGAAAAATACGAATAAGACCTTTTTTATAATAAATTTAATGCCCTATTAAAAAAGGTCATTATTAATTTTTCTCTAAGCTCATTATTTTAATTAATATTATTACGCATAACTTTTATAAAAATTGTAAAAGCTGAGAAACTACTGAATTTATGAAAAATATATCAATGAAGACCTTTTTTTACAGGAAATTTAATTTCCTATAAAAAAGATATTATCAATTTTTTTTTATAAATTCAATATTTCATGTATTTTAATTTAATTAATACAATTAAAAAATTTATTGAAATAAACTTTAATGAATCATTTTGATAATAATGATAATAACAATGGATTAAAAATCGGAGTAGCATGACTATAGAAGACAATTGTTTCATATTTCAAAAGTTGTAGACATTTATTTTGATGACTTGTGGAATAACTATTCGCTAATTGTAATTCAAACTAACTTTTATTAGAATTCCCGTTGTTTTAGTTGTTGTTAGTTTGTATGCTTGTAGTTGGTCATGTAACAGCGGCAGAGTAGGTGGTTATAGACCAGGATGAGGATGAGGATGAGGATGAGGATGAGAATGAGAATGAGAATGAGAATAGCGTTATTAAGGGTTACGCTAAGAGATTTGCAATTAAACCGCGAGCTAACAATTGTTTAATATTTTATAAACTTTCAGTTTGTCAAAAGACTACCCGAACTAATTACGACCCGGATGCTACAATTTCGAGCCACAAATTTGTTAAAATCAACGATAGCAAGATGGTTTATTAAAATTTCCGGCTCTAGGTCGCAGATCTTTATTACCGTTCCAGTTTCTGACATTAATAAACTTTTTATTAAGTCAATAACTGCGAGGTTCCAAAAAAAAAAAATCTGTTAATTAGTATTTTTAATTACAATTAATTATTACAACAACATAATAAATTTTTTAAGTTTTAAAAACCTATGGAGCATCGATTCAAAAAAAATTTATTAAAATTCCCTAATTGCAATTCGAATAATTAAAAAACTGTAACAGTCCCCCCCCCACGAAGTAATTACACACTTCCTATTTTTCTCATCAGTCAGCTTTTAATTATTAAATTGATTTTCCAGAGGTTACATAACAATATCATTGAGTCATAAGGAGGCAAAATGGGCAGCCAAAAAATTTATAAATTAATTGATAAATAAAAAATTCTAGTGTTGACTGTTCAAAATAATTTCGTATCGATTAATAAAAATTCTTCAACAGCCTGTTACACAAACACCTTATGCTTTTACTTTTAAGCCGAGCCATGTTACCCCTCCAATAAATATATATCATAGCCTACTAAATTTACAACTTTCCGAGTCTAAAGTGAATGAATTTGTAATTTATCGACACTTTCTCCTTTCTTTTCCCAAAATCTCTCCCTCCCGTTCTTCTCCCACCACCCACTTCCTCCTCAAGTTTACGATGTTTCACAAAATCAATGGATCGTAAGCACTATATGAGACGTGAGCTTACAAAAGTACCCTTATCCCCACTTTTTAAACTTCACCCCCTTTCCGCCCACTCTCATTGTATCTAAAAAGTTGGGTTAGTGTTATATGAGATTTAAAGGTTATATAAATGACAAATAGTGAAAATAGAAGTTAACTTTTAAATTGAAAAAGATAATATTTAGTGAAATTTTAACCTTGAATTGGTTTTAATATTTCTTACACTCGATTTGATCTCACCCTTTACTGATAAATCATAATGCAACATTATTTTTTTTTTATTTTATTGAAGGAGCAGAAGCAGGCGGAGGAGAAAAGTAAGAAGGAGGCAAAGGAGGTGAAGAAAAAGACCCATGTGCTTTTTTGAGCGTAGCAATATGAGAGATAAAATATATTAAGTACAGCGTGAGTTATATTATAATTTAATATTTAATATCGATAGCCGGGGGACGCGTGGGTGATGATCTGTAACAGCTTTGAATATTGTTGCCCGAGGGTATAAAGATGGTTTGTTAATACGCACAGGAAGCACGGTTACTCAGGAATTGATTCGTCATTATTGCTTACTCATCTATTACCATTCAACCTGATATGATGCTGGATCATAATAATCAGAGACACTGAATACATCACGCCGATTATATTACTTTTAGCTATATACTATACAGCACATCACTTTAGATTTTTTATTACTACTCTTTAAATCAGTGCTCATAGCTCAAAGCTCACTGCTCTTAATATACGATACGATAATTTTCCCAGCGCCATCGGCAAACATTTTGTCAGTTGGTCGTTTCAGGTAATGAGAGTTCGGTACTTTGTTTTTCACTCACTAGAGGGTTAAGTATTGGTTTGAGAAAAAAAATTAAAGAATACTTTCTTGTAGGAACTTTAATTAACAACAAAAAAGGTCCTATTAACTTTTTATGTAAAGTCAATATTTAACGAGTCATTTAAATTTATAATGACCCGCGTAAAACCGCGGATTAAAAAAAATTCAAATCTATTATTAGCGATTTATTAATGATAATTAGAAACCAAAGGTGATCGTTGTAAAGCAAATTAAATTCTCTTTAACTCTGATCTCTTTGAAAAATTCTATTAAACCAATACGTACTAGGAAAGATACGAGCAATGTCTCGAGAGGTTTATAAAAAAAATAACCGCGTCGGATTACAGCGTCGCTAAAAAATTTTCCAAGGTGTTTTAAACCCGGGAATATGTCCTGCCAGCCAGCAAGCTGATGCTGGACAAGATGATAAATCGATTCTATTGAAGCCTGATGCGGGAAGAGAATAAGAATGTACTCGTACTCTTACTCGGCAAGATTATCCCCGAGATTCCTTTCACGCGCCTTATGTCGGCGACTATCACCAGAAGCTGAAAACACCTGAGCTGACTACACTACGTTGCTAGTTAAAAATTACCGGATTATTGCCAGAGTTCATTATACAGCCTTGTGACTAGAATCTTTCCCTCGAACCCAAGTTACGTAAATCCGAATCCGAATCCGAATCTAAATCCCAAACCATCTTTAACAGACTCCATTCAATATAAATGTAAGCCGTAATAATAAATATAATATAGCATCCAGTCAGCTACTTCCGGTTATACAATCCCGACGTGAATTCTATTACAACCATCGGCTGCAAATTTAAATTGAATAATTTTTATCAAAACAGGTTCTGTGGCCTCTTAATCTATAAGAACTTTATTAATTTTTATTTTTACTTGCTACCATTGAAATTATTCGTCTGCTACGAATGGAATTTCGATGATGTGATGTAAAAAAACGGTAAATTATTTTAAAATGCTAACCACTGGATGCCGGATGGTCGATTCTGGATGCCGGGTTCTGGTTACCGTGGGTGGGTTTGTTTATTTATTTATTTAAAATTACTAAATATTTAAGCTGGATCCTTTCTTGCTTGAAATAGCGGCTTTGTTTGGGCGGTTATTGAATAACCTGTAAAGTACCGTACGGAACAGACAATAATCCAAGGCAGATCCACTAAACACTAAATTCGTCATTAACCCAAATATTACGTAAGAGCGAATTTTAATTAGCCAACGGTAAAAGCTACGGATTTTTAAAAGATGTAAATGGTGAAATAAAAATAGCTATTTGTTGAGGCTTTGTGATGAGAACAATGCTCTTTTTGTTTTTATATTGGAAGCGAGCTGGACATTTGCCTGACCTGGTCATTGCCCAGACTAATTTGCACTAAATGTGAGATGCGAGGCTTTCAGATATTTTTAACATTCAGCCTTTTTTGTAAGGGGATTCGACGGAATTAATTGAAGATATGGCAGAAATAGCAGAAATCCCCTCGATCCAATAGACATTAAAAATTCCCTAACTATTGGAAGAATGACGCGTGATATTTTTCAAAAAATATTTCATAAATTGTCTCTACTCAAAATATGAGCAACTGATACTATCAAATAGTATTTAAGCAGCTCAATTACTAAAATTCGCATCGGAACTCGCAATTTAACGAAATAATCAATTTGGGATTTTAAAATAACGGACAATCAATTATTGGCATTAGTTTGTTATCGGATAAAACAGTAGTTTCAAGTGGATTGATCAAAATATAATGACGTGTACAATAGCTTGCAAATAATACCGAGCGTCAAACAGAAAACCCCAACCAAACAGATCATGAGCAGGCTGCGCGAAAGAGTAGTTTAATTTACAGCGTGCCCCCGAGCGAATATGTTAATCCCTGGAAAATAACCAACGAATAACAACGTCCACTGCTGATTGCGATCCGATAATAACATACAGGCTCTTCTGTTACATATATAAATATCTGCCCACTCACCCTGCACCCTTTCTCCCCATCCCCCAACAAACTAATGTACTCTTGCAGTTTTGAATAAATGATTCATTAAATGCCCCACTAAGCTTTCAATTCAACAAATAAACTAACTTTCGATTCATCCTTTTTGACAAATTATCAACTTTGGTTATCTTTTAGCCTGAAAAGAGTATTTGCATAAAAATTAATCTGTTGGTATTGGAATGCCTGAAAATTTGTCAGCTCATAGCTCATAGAAAAAAACAAAAAATATGTAAAATGTATCTATTTGTGTCGGTTAATAAAAAGAGGAATAAGTAAGAATAAGATAGTTGTAACACGAAAGCTTTGTTGAAAGCATATTCCCCTTCCCTTTACTCATAATAATCCAGTGAGTAGGATCGCCAATAATAATTCGTATGTGTTGGGTTCTAAGGTGATGTTGAGCATTCCACCTGCCAACAGCAACCGGGTATTGCTTGCCCCCCCACTGCCCCGCCTGGTTGGTATCGCCAGGAAAAGTGCCCGCACGGGTTGCAGTCCCAGCATTTCTGTGTTGGTTGTGGCCGTGAACGGGGCTCTCAAGTCCAAGGGCACCATCGCCAACAGATCCAACACACATACACTATAAAGACTGAGTACTTACAATTTACAACTCACAAGTACAATCACAACCACAACTCACAACTTACTACCTGCTTCTTACATTGTTGAACCAAGTGCACATATCGTTGATACGGTTCTAAGTGGTGCCCGATCGCGATTCACCGGTCACGAGGACCCGTTCCAGGTTTAGTTATAATCCAAATAGTCATCAGGTAGGTGTGCCGTTAAATATTTACATATTTAGACACTAAAGGTCTTGAGCTTGAGGTTGTTTACAAATTTTTGTTTGTTTGTCTGTTGTCTGCTGAACAAATGTTTGCTTTGATTGGTAGTGATTTTAAATTCAAGTGGACGAAATTGCCTTTTGATTTAGTTTTTCGGTTAAAAACTATTTGCCATCCGTTCCTGTCAATGGGTGGAATCAATTTCGGCTGTGCTTAAACTCCCTTTGAATACGGGGATACCCATAAATAATTATATCCCAGTGCACCCGATTATTAATTTAAGTATCCATCGATAAATTGTATCTGTGGGTTATACGAAATCGGTTTAACTAATAAACTGGGCGTCGAATGGATTTTTATGGCTCGAATGAATTGGATCAGCGATAAAGCCCTGGGTAATTATAAACTGGGATTATTATACTGAATTTGTTGGAAGGGTTTCAGCAAAGTTGCTTGCTGGGGAACCCACTGAGAGTGTGTTAATTTAACAAAAGATCAGCCAAGTTATTACACGGCATTGAAGGACTTAATCAGTTCTTGTAATTAATGTAATGAAAGAAAATAAAGGGGGAATATTATAACAAAGATTGTGTTGGTTAGAGATAGTAAACTCGAGGGTTGGAGAACTGACGCGAGCCGAGGGAAAGCAAAGGAGGGTGACTGAGGCTGGTTAAGGCACTTTCCTTTAGTACATTGCGGCTAACTGTTAACTTAACTTGGAAATAATTAGTCTGGATAATGGAGCTGGGGTTCTACGTTTTAACCAGTCCAAGACTCAGGAAGCACAATGTCCGTACGAGTAATGAGCTCAAACGTTATTGATTAAATAAAGTTCTTTAGGGGAAAAGGGTAAAGGTTTTTATTTGGGTAAAAAATCTCTGATGACTCGTCAAAATATACGGAGATTATTTAGTTTTTAGCTCGTTTGGAAGCATTTAATTGAAGGAACCTCGTTACGGCTCGTCATTAATCGCACGGATAACTTTTGATTTGTAGACGAGGAAGCGAGGGATGAAACTGGTGCCCGCTTTCTTGGTTATCTGTTCGAGGTAACTTTTGGGAAGATAAGGGCGCCTTGAAAGGAGTTCTGAACCAAGAGCCCGGTTGCTCTTGCTCTTGCTTTTGGTCTTGGTCTTGGTCGATCCTGGCCCTAGTTCTCTTTCCAAAGGAATTCTAGAAGGAGACTTGAGTTTAATGAAAGTTTTGGGTTTTTAGCGAGGGTGTCCGAATTGTATATGGAACAATGGCTGGGTTAATTAAGACGGGGGTTCATCTAGTTTGTATTGGTGATGATGCTTATTTTCTTTTTTTTTTTTTGCGGGTTGTTTTTATTGAGAGCCAACTCATAACCCGTTTAATAATGAGA
This sequence comes from Microplitis mediator, assembly GCF_029852145.1. Lineage (NCBI taxonomy): Eukaryota > Metazoa > Arthropoda > Insecta > Hymenoptera > Braconidae > Microplitis > Microplitis mediator. The sequence goes on along the minus strand of NC_079969.1, from coordinate 10,375,337 downwards.
ACGACGGTGTCTTGGCTCGGGTATCAATGTGTCAATTAGCAGCTAAGACGATAAATATCTGTCAACTATCGCGTTCAGTAACGGCCTCGTAAGTTATGTTGCGCTGGATGAATTATCGCTTAGGAATATCATCTCGCGGCCTAGGCGACTCGATATAAACAGGACCGGAATGCAAGATCGATCGCATGCCATACCGATAGTAATATTTTTTTGACCTACACATTTTTATGGTGTTTTAAATTATTTTGGTAAAATTTAAAAGTTTTAAAAATTCTGCAGTATTTATTATCTGACTTAAATTAAAACTTCCGTCGAAACTATTGAGGTAGCGGAAAAAATTATGAAGACAATTTTTGCAGAGAAAAAATTTCCTAAAAAGTTGGTTAGTTTAATAAAATAACTTAGATATTTAAATATCAATAAATTAGGGGATTATTATTTTGATGACATCGATAAATAAAAAAATATAAAAAATATATTACTATGAGAAAGTATGTAGGATAATGTAGTAATTCATGTTTAATGTGACGGTGAAAAAATTTAAAGGTAAATAAAAGTAAATAAAAATGAAGTGCAAAGTGAAAAACATGAAGGGAAGTAGCTTATTTGATAACGCGTCGCCTGTAGTGGGTTGAAAAGCTCTTGAAATCGATTTATTCAAGATGTTAAATAACGAGGCGGATCTGTCGCTTTTTTCACCATCAGCGCAACTCCATTTTATTTTTCATTTTATTTATTTCCTTTAAAACTAAATACTTTTATCCACCAGACACCAGCCACCAGCCACTAGCTCTACTACCATACCAATAAATAAACTTCAATTTCATATTACGGTTTTAAATTTTCAAATTTTACCAAATAAAAGTCTTGTTATTCTCTGATATGAAATTAACACACGAGCTAGGAGCTACGACAATTCGAGGAAGATGACACTCCGACAATGACTAGAGTTAAGTATACCGCGGGTGGATCTGAATGTAGATGTAAGAGTAGACGTAGACGAGCCAGAGACAAGGACACGAGCTGGTATACTAATACAACGAAAAAAGGATGTCGTACATCTATTGGTAGCTTTATATGTATATATATATATATGTAGTAGAATAAGCGCACGACGCATCTGCATTCACCGGAATTCGTAATCTGCTGGCAGTACGTGCTGCTTTTAGAGGTGTACATCCTGTCGCGCGCGACGTCTTTTCCTACGCTTGAGTTAAATAACTGTCGTGCATGAATATTCATATTTTCAATTCTACACCCTCGAGCCACAAGGAGGCGTGTCGAGATCATGTCAAGGACGACCGAGTCTAACAAAAAATTATAAATATAAAATGTGTATTTTTTTTTTAAGAGGCCAGCACTTTTTAAAATTTTTTTTTCATTTCATCTTCTTGCAGCTTAATTATCTTTCAGGAGTTTCATTTCGGTAATTATAGAAGGGATGATAATAAAAATTCATCAACAGTATTTTGAATTAAAATTGTGGCTAAACTATCAGTGATACGGCTTTCATTATAATGACTGAATTTTTAGGAAATTTAAGTGTCTATAAAAAAGGTCTCTATCATTTTTTTTATAACTTCAATAATTTAAGAGTAATTTATACTTTTTGAAACCGACTACCCGAAAATAAAAATCTCTAAGTTCAATAATTTCTCATCATTAAATAAATAATTACGAAAATACTTGACAGTACTTAATTAACGTAAACAGTAATTGGAACTGGGTAACGAGCTTGAGTGCCCACGCGATATATCTCATATATGAGCTCGTTTACCTTAAGAAAACTATACATTAGACGCCTCTACATTTGCTACCAAGATGAGATAACTACCGCCGAGTTTGATGCCAAAGATAAAATGCCAAAGTCCTCGCACCCTCGCGATATTAATCTTATATATAAATTATCTGTCTTTTGCTTTTGCTAACGGGACTAAAGACTCAAAAAATTAATAATACAAATTTTACACTAGCATATTTCATTTTATTTTCTTTCGTACTCACTAAGTGATTATAGAGACTATTAACTATTACTTATATTCGTATTAGAGGGCTTTCGTTTATTTTTTTATTAAACATTCTGAGAAGTCATCTCAGAGTGAGCCCACGGTCCATGGGCTAGAGTTTAGTCTTTACTCTCTACTCTTTTTTCTTTCTTCACTCAGACTTTGGTCATTATCCCGGTTGTCATTAACTGCGTGAGAAAATAACATATTTGTGGGGAAAAATACCTAGCTCACCACAAACTCTGTATTTATCTCTGTCGGAAGTCATATATACAAAATATATACATATATATTTTTGCCCGGGTGTTAATAATGCCAATTGATTTTTTTTCTCAAGCGAATTTCCCAAGAGAGGGCATTTCGGTATCACTTATAATTAGTCGACAGATCGACAATTATTATATTTTTTTTTTTTTGGTTTGTTTTTTCATCTATTTATTTTCACCAACTTCACACATCTCTAATTATAGGATTACCAATGACAGAGGGGTGAAATGGGTTTACAAAAAAAAATTTCTTTTTTGCTTTAAAAATACAGTCATTCATTTTTGGAGTAAACGGAAATAAATTTACGGTAACAATTACAGTATATTATGGTGATGGCTTCCATATCGTATAGCAACAGGTTTTTTTGGAATACGAATTATTGTGACCATTCCTATCTATATGTTTCATCCCCATACGATATCAAAACCGTTCCTATAAAATTATGGTAATAACTGCTGTCATTATAGTAACCGTTCCTATATTAATATTGCAATCGTTCCCATACTATTATGGTAATCGTTACCATATACTATGATAAACGTTACCATACATAATGGTAATGATTCCCATAAGTTATAGTGAGAGTTACCATAATATTACTCTCTAAAACTGAATTCATAAAAATTAGTAAATATTCACTAATTCGGAGTAATGATCGAACCACTTACCCCAAAAAGTGATACGACTATAACTCTGAATTAGTGACTGTTCACTATTTGCTAGTGACTTTCGCTAATTTACTTTCAGAGAGTAAGATAATCGTTCCTATATTATTATGGTAAACATTACGAGGAGCGGTTACTATGATGTATAGTTTACTCCCATACGAACCTAAAATCCGTAACAATGTGGATATAGGATCTATTACTATCTAACTATGGAAACTATTCCCATGAGCATGGTAATCATTACCACACGATGAAATTATTCTCGTTTGGAATGCTATGGTGTCATAGTAAAACCGGGCCAAGATAGCCACCTAGTGGAAATTAAATACAGACAAAATTTACTATGGCCATAGTAAAATTGATAACGATTATAAGTTACTGTAAATTTTACTATGATCCTATAGCATTTCAAACAAGAATAATTTCTCTACGCATAATTCAATTATCATACGATATCGGAAGTGTTACTATAATTATAGAAATTGTTTCTATGGTTATGAAAACGTTTCCCAGAACTTATGAGCGTATATTCCATAAGTCCAAGTTTGCCAGCTCATTATAACAGAAATTAAATTCTCTATGATTTGATTCTCAAATATTTTTACTGGATTTTTGATACGTTATCTGTAATTTTAATTTTACTGGATATATGCGAATTATGAAAAAAATTGACTGATCTTAAAATTTAAATTATGGCTAAAGAATTAAATTTACATAAAAATCGTAAGAGACTTATTTTCTATAATAGTTTAACCATAATTCAAGTATTCGGTATGCAAATCAGGAAAAAAACTTCCTAGAAATTTAATCAATTTTCACATCAAAAATATGGCTAAACAATGGAGTTTGTATAAAAATCGTAAGAAACATTTTTTATAGGAAATTAGATTTTCTATAAATTTGATTTCATAAGTTTTTTTCATATCTCTAATAGTTTAGCCATAATTTAAATGTAAAGTACATAGCATACAATGTATGAAAATTCTGGTTAAATTATCATAAAAAGATTATTATTATGATTCTACAAAAAAAAAAAATGAGTAATTGGAATTTCCAAGAAAATGTTAACGAATAGTTTCAATTAGTAGTAACATTTGCATGTAAACTAAATTGGATGTACTTAAAATGATAACAATAATCATGAGCGTGTAATTTAAAAGCTACACGTGGGTTTAAAAGTTGCGATGCCTTAAATTACTCTCACCTCGACTCACACTTTCTTATTATACCATCATACACTCATACATTGTTTAAATATATATACGGGAATAAGAATAAGTAGCAGTGATTGTGTAAAACGGATGTGCGCCAGGCATAATTTTACGCGGAAACCAACTGGGAGTCAATGATTAAAAAGTGCTGTGAGAAACGATAGAGCATATATATATGAAAAAGTGGGATGAAAAATAAGTAAATAAAAGGATGAAAGAGAAAAAAAGGGTATCCGAGAAACGAGTGAGCAGTAAAGAACAGAAAACCGTAGCGATGCGAGTTGAGAACTTGGTCTTTTATTTCATGAGAGCTTTGTTGGTGTACCCAAGGGGGCTATTAACCGTTTGCAAACAATAATCGAGAACCGGAAGTTACTTATAGTCTTATCAGAATTCTTATCTTGGTTATATGAGAGTCCATTCAGTCCAGAAGTTTACTCAATGACGAGTTCATTAAATCCTCGATATCACACACTAATAAAAAATCACTTTATATTGACGTTTATTTAGATACAATATTTGTTCAATTAGAAACTTTATTCACTTGTAAAATTATTTATCGACAAATATTCCACGGTAATAAATACATCATTTAGTACCGATTCTGATCAATGATATAATTTAATTAATGACAGAGTTCATTAATTGACAAAATTTACTTAAGAAAAAAAGTTATTTGAAGACAAGTATCTTACAGCAATCAAAAGTTATGTAAAAAATATTAATTAATGTTAGCTCTTATTCATAGAAAAATTCTATTTATTCACAATAAAAATCTAATAACTAAGTCTACTACACTGTAAAAAGGAACCCTGTGTAAGTCCACGCTACCCCGGTGTGAAGGTTATCGGTGTTAAATTTAACCCCGAAAACGGTCTGTGTTAAAAAATAACAAAAATATTGTCTGGACCGTTTTTAACACACAGATTATGTTGATTTTAACACAATATTTTTTACTGTGTATACTTCGATCAGAGTCAATTTACTCCACATAATTTACACCGTTCTAACACCGCTGAATAGCACCATCACACTGGTGTAAGTTCATTTTAACACCGCACCGATGTTAAAATAAGTCTATTTTAACACCACTTTCATTAGAAGGTAATGACAAATATCACACAACAACAAAAATTTATTCATGACCGGAGCTAATGAATTAACACTTAAAAAAATTTTCGGAGTGAACGTGAATCAAATCTGGACAGAGTTTGGACTGAATGAGAAGCGGACAATTTTTATTTATTAAATCTCCTCAGAAGGGAGTTTATTTTAATGCGGATTGAAATAAAATCTACATCACTCCGAAATAACTCCGTTGAAAAAAAAACTCACTATTCACTTTGTGTATCGGATCGACTTTTTTTTTTAAACTCCAGAACTCCGAGTGACGGAGTGAATTCGGATTGAAATACAATCCGTCTTCACTCCCGATTTTTCGCAGTGTCAAAGTTGCATAAAAAAAATTATTATCCCCCAAAAATTGATCTAAAGTAACCAATTGATCTTTCTGGCAAGAACAGATCCATGAAAATTGTCGAAAAAATTAAAATCTTAACTTTTTAACCAAACGTTCATATCATAGCCATTGTCAGACGTTCATAATTAATATAAGCTCGGCACGTAGTTGACGTTTATTAAGTTTATACTCATCCGAGAAACGCACACTCTCGCACAACAAGTTACAAACATAGAGACGGTAATTTACTCTAGACTTTTTTTCAAACATAAAACACTTTTTTAGCTCCAACTAGACCATTTGTTGGTTTTTTTTTTGACCATTCTATTAGTTGCCACACCTTAATATCTTTAAACGTTATTTTAAAGTGTAATTAGGGTGGGATTCGTGGGGAAAATTTAAGAGGTGATTATTGCGAGATTGAGATCGCGTGTAATGAAGAAGTAAAAAAAAAAAAAAAGAAAGGAAACAAATGTTTTGACAGGCTCGAGTCCGAGCAGTAGTAATTATTCTTTGTAATAATACGTTAAAATCGTTTATATAAATTTTTTTAAACCTTCTTAATGGTGAGACTTGAGGTGAAATAAAACTCTGGGTATTACACGGGCAATTGAACGTGCGTGGGATTTTTTGTTTCTCTGTATACTAATATAAACATAGACTTACAGTTATATTTTAAATTATATGACCACATGATTGTATTTTCAAGTGACGGACCGCAGGAATTTAACTGTTTTTAAATAAATATATAAATAATTTGTTATTTCATATGGAATTTCGGTGATTAATTTTTTTTTAATTTGCGGTTTACTACTTTTTTTTATTTTTTAATAATAATTACACAGATTCGAATTTATTGAAACATTTTAATAATCATTCTGAAAAAAACAAAAAAAAAGTTTTTTTACAGGGTAATAATAAAAATACTTTTATTGTTAAGTCATATTTAATTAAAAAAATTTTTAATAAAGAATGGAAGTCAAAATTATTATTATTATTAATATTCATTTATTTGGCTATGAAGTCTAAGCTTCTTGCAGCCATCCATATAAAATACAATAAACACGGAAAAAAATTTCCTGTTGCTGCAACAGGAGGAATTCCTGTTGCAGCGACAGGAAATTTTTTTCCGTGTAATATAATAGCATAATGCAAAATAGTATAAAATTATCGTTTATTACAATATCATTAAATTAGCTAGTGATACTTAAAAACTGTTAAAAACACGACACACGGAACTCTTTAAATGTTAATTTATTTGTACAATTGACTGGTAGGTTGTTCCATGCCCTTATTGCACATATAATAAACGATTTATCATATTTAGCACTACGACAATTTGGTAATGCTAATAAATCTTGTCGTATATCACCTCTTCGCAGTTTTGGCTCTAAAATATAAATTTCATGACGAAATAAAGCTATGTAACCCATATGGATCGCCTTCTGTATTAAACAACAATCAAAAATTCACGCCTTGTTTTTAATGTATGCTATCCTAATTATTTATAATATGTAGTGACATGTTCGTATCTAGGGATATTAAAAATGAAACGTACAGGCATTCATTTTTCTCTGTAACTTTAATTGCTGTTATCCAGTTATATCACTATAAATCGCTGCACAATAGTCAAATATTGGCCAAATTAATGTTGCAATGAGTTTCTTTCGTACTTACAAATTAAAATAGTAGTTTATCTATCGAGTGCGATCGTGTTTAAGACGCGAGGTGTGAAGATTACCAACGCACGAGGGTCTTTGACTCGATTATACTAGATAAATACATTAGTTTTTGTGACAGATATTTGAAATGTTCCACATTTAGTGCCGATAAATGGCAGGTTATAACCCGCATTTATTTATTTGGTATGATTGTTTTGAGTATTTGTTGAAAATTAGAGAGAAGTCGGTAAGTGTATTAATTAATATGATGATAAATTTTGTCACTAGATGGCTCGTTGAGTTATTTCGAAATTTTTTGGTCGTTTGCTATCGCACATGTAACCAAAAAATATTTTTTGATCCGTTGATGACGTCACTATTAGAACGATCAGGTATCTCTTTTACCAGCTGTATCTTATCTAATATTTTTAGCTGCCGGCTATAGGCGCTAAATGTCGTGCATTTCAAGTGTCTGTCACAAAAATGTCTTTGATCATTTTCAAGTGTGCAAGTGCTCTCATATTTTTATAGCATAAATCTCTTACTTGTTCTGACCATAATAGATTATTATTTAAAAAAACAATTAAATACCTAACAGAATTTTAGTAACTAATTTCGACGTTATCTACTCTAATTTTAGGAGCTACTTTACAAAATTTCGAGCTAATTCTATTAGCGCTAGGAAGAATAATTACTTTCGTCTTATCTGCATTTAACTTTAAGCCATTTTTATTACTCCAATGATAAATCAATTTAATTTAATTGTTAAGTATATTAACAAAATAAGGAATTTCATTAATTTTACATTTTAAATAAATTACCAAGTCATCGGCATAAAATAAATGTCTACAATTTTTTAATAAACTAAATAAAAAAAATTAAAATTGAATGTAGAGTACTTGCAAAAGAAAAAAAAAAGTATTTGTGACAGTTAAGAATTAAAATAATCGGTCTGAAAATATAGTATTAAAGAAATTTATTAAAAATGACCAATAAAAATTAACGATCTCCTCAATGACTTAAAGCTACGAAAATATATAGGACGTATATACAAAAATAATTGGAGTTGGGATCTCCGATCTCACTCTCTTAATACCATAACTCAGTTCCATGAAATCAGGCATCACCAAACCCATCAAGATTCCCTTCTGACCCTCCAATCTCATAAAAATCCCCAGAAATCAAAAAAAAAAATAATAAATAAATAAAAGACAAGCGCGCGAGATAGACCGATTGCTCGTCTCCCTCGGTCGCATTATCTGATATAAATAAAAATATGGCGAAAAAAAGTTATACTTTACAATATTTAAAAAATAAATTATTAAAGTTTTTAAGTTCTGAGTATAAAAAATTGGCAATAATAAAAAAATAAAAGTGAGTAAAGGACGAATAAAAAATGAAATGAACAAGTAGCAGCATAAGAAGGTATAGAAAAAGTTGCCGCTGCCTAAGGCTCATTGAAAGTCCGATGTTACGGGACTTATTCAGCCGCTCACGATTACAACTACGGTGTGAATAACCTTATGCGTATCGCGGATGACGTAAATATTACAAGCTCGTTAAGAGGTTCCACGCAGGTGCAGCTTAACTCGAGGACGTAACTCATGTCAGAACATTCGACACTTAAAATGTTTATATATATGTATACATATAAAATTATCGAAGATAAATTAACTTATCTAAAATTTATATACAACGAAGAAGACACTGTGGGTATTGTTTTTGGCAGACAAAACATCGAGTCTTCTGAAAAATTTCTAAAAATAAATTTTGAAAAAAAATTTAGGGGTTCTTAAAATTTGATATAAATAATGATAAGAATCGTAAATGACAATTAAAAAATATTTTGGAGAAAAAAAAAATGTTTACCAAATTTTTCAGATGGTTCGTTTTGCCCGCCTTTCCACTATTTATATATTATTTTAAAGTCAACGTAAAATGATGATACTTCGAGACGGATTATTAATTAATCTAGGTTGGGGTAAATGGTAATTGCGAGTGATCTGGGTTTAAAGTCAAAGAGTAGGAGTAGGAGTCAGCTATCGCGGGATTACAATTGAGACAGGGGATGATCGAGTTTAGTCTCTTGGTAATCCAATAAGGAATGAGCCTTTGAGATTTACTCGTTTATTTCAATAAATCGTTATTCTGAATTTAGAATTTTGAAAATATTATCAATGAAGAGCTTTTTCGTTAAAATTTTATTGTTAATTTTTTGTCTTATAATTCAGTGGGAATTTTAAATTCAAAAACAAATTCTCGTTATTATTTATGTATATATGACTTTGAATTCAAATTATAAGTAAAGTATTGACTATATGGGAAAATCTAGAGGAACTTTTTTGTACAAAAATAAATTTTCTATCAAATTGTTTCAGTACATTTTTGCCGTATCTTTAATTTGTAAGCTGAAAAAAATAATTTAAAATTAAAGCTCAGTTATTATTTGTAAATTTTTGAGCTTTTCAAAGTTCAAAAGTAGTTATTTTATTGTTCAACCAAAAAAATACATTTAGCAAAAAAAAAATTCATTCTTATCGTACGATATCTTTGAAATGAATCAACCGATTTGGACGTGATTGGCGGCAACCGAAAGGGTTCATCAAGACTTAGACCTGATTACGATTTGGGACAAATCGGGGTTCGTTTATTTTATATGAAAAAAACCTCACAAAAAAAAATTTTTTTAATTTTTATTTTTCGTCTAACTTGTAAACCACTCGACCGATCGACTTCACAATCTAATCAGTTCTAAGACTTGGTGAGCCTTTTTGATTGCTGCCATGTATGTTTAAATCGGTAGATTCGTTCCAGAGATGTCGTGGGACAAAAAAAGTTCACATAAACGCAAAGAAATTTTTAGTAAAAATGACCCAAAAAGTTTGATATTGTGAGGATATGTGGTAAATATTTAAATTTTTCCCATACACATGGTAAAATATACTACTCGATAGAATGTAAAGGAAGTGCAATCTCTACTAACGACATAGTCAAAATTTAGTTACTGGGTAGATGTCCTTACAGTACCAAACTTTATGGTTAATTTTTACTCAAAAATTCTATGACTGGACACACACATACGCATACACACGGACGTCTTTCTAAAACTGGTCTGAATAGCTTACTAGGACCTCAAAACGTCGATATGATCAAAACTCGATTCTCGAAAATCGGACCTATACCAATAACTAACTTTTTTTTTTACATTTCAATTTTCATAGCGGGAAGTTAAAAAGACGGAAAAATTTGATTATCTAATTAATTAAATGACCCTATTAATTAAGCATTCAAAAAATAATTAATAATTTAATTGTAGTAATAAAACGACTTTAATACGTAATTAAAATACCGATAATTAATAAATTTAAATTTAAATATCAATACGCGGCAATTATCGGGCGTACGAATAAAAATTAATTGTGTCGACCATCAACAATAACAATTATAATAATAACAGCATTAATATTATTATTAAAAATAATTATCGCTTATAGAATAAATATATGAATATAAAAATTTTCTATTACGCGATAATATAGTCGAGGAATGTCTCGATCGTTTATTATTATTACAACGCGTTGATCATCGCGGAGCGACCGAGCGTTAAATCGAATTTACGTGGATGCGAAAAAAAGTACCCGCAGATAAAATAAAACAATGAGGTAATAAAAACAATAAAAATGATAAAAAAAAAAAAAAAAAAAAAAAAAAATGAATAAAAACGAGAAAGAGAATTGAGTGGCATCGAAATTGCAAACTCGCGTGTCCGTCTCGCAAAATGTGAAACTAACCAGGCCCACGAGAATCGGTCGCGGTCAATGATCATCCAGCGAATCGAAACGCCGAATTAAAACGTTACGGACCTGTTCCCACGCAAATCGCGATTTCGAGTTATTGCCAAACGTCCAGGGACACACCCCACTCCTGATCTCATACACTGTCACTCCTTCATAACTCGTACATATTTCTATGACAAATATTATAATTATAATCATAATAACATAAGGACCTTGATCTATTGATATGATTGTATATTATTATTACGACAATAACACTGACGGCTAGACATTAAATATTTTTATTTGCTATTTAAATGTGTCAAGTGATGAACCGTTAGGACAACATTCTTTGATGTTTAACTTTAAATGCTAGCTCAAGTATTAGGCATAAAAATCGCCCAAAAACTTTTTTATAAGAAATTCAATTTTCCACAAAAAAGGTTCTTATCAATTTCATTGTATTTCTTATCGTTTATCCAGAACTTTAATTTAAAGTGTTTAAAAAAAGTTTTCTAGAATAATTTGGAAAAAATATTTTTAAAGTTTTAAATTCAAATTCTGATGAAATTTTTTTATAGAGAATGAAGTCATCCGAGACTCTTCTATATAAGAAATTGAATCATCTACAAAAGAAATTCTTATGAATTTTGTCATATCTCTAACGGTTTATCAGAAATCTAAACTAAGACTTAAAATTAGCATTATCGAAAAAATACTAAACCGCTAGGGCTTTGGTAGTTTTGTCTTCGTGCCGTTTTTCTATTTGTCTAGGACAATTGTGTCGATGTATTTATTGAATTGTGTTTTGGAATAATGAAATAAAAGAGCCAGGTGTTGTATTATATAATAACAAAAGAAAAAAAAAAAGAAAAAAAAATAAGAAAGGAAGTTGAAAGGAAATACAGTGACACGTTTTCGTCTATTCGTAATTCTGTCCTCGAGTATACAGTAGAAGCTTTCGTCTTTTCTGTATAGTGACTTTAGTTATGTCGGTTTGTAGCTAGACAAGATGAATGCCCCTTTGCACACGCCCACAAACTGCGTGCTTCTGTACCACTTTGATAGTAGATTCTAGAGTAATAGAGCTTTCGAGTCAGTGTGTGTCTCTCTGTGTGTGTATGTTGTATGTTTGTGTAGTAGAGCGGAGATCCATTAGCGCACCCATTTAAATATTATTTGCAAACCGTGCAAGTGTAATAATAAAAATAGATGTAAAGAAAAAAATAGTAATATACTAACGTGTCACTTTCACTCCAGCCAACTGTAGTTTTCGTCCTGTCGTCTTTGTCGCCCAAATGAGCCTGAGCTAACTTTTAAAAACTCGGGGTTTTTCCTTAATCTTGTTTACATACTAACAGAAAAACCCATTTAGCTCATTTATTTCAATCAAACTTATTTATTATATTTACTGTATAAAATTGTTAAGAATTATTTTTTAAATTATTACTCTATTTTATTTTGTTTACATTTTTCTCTTAGCCATCATTGGAGAAACGATAAAAATATATCATACTTTTTTTTAGATAATTTAATTTTGTAAAAAAATTTCTTTGACAATTCCATTACAAAAATTCAATTATAATTTAAATTTCAAACTTTCATGAATAATTTATACTAACTTACTCCAAAAAAATATTTTTCAACGCTTTAAATGAAATTATGAGTAAATGATAAGAGATATGATAAAATTGATAGTGACTTATTTGTAGAGAATTAAATTTCCTAAAAAATAGTCTCAAATGACTTTATTCTATTTCCAAAAATTTCATTAAAATTCAAATTTCAAACTTGAAAAAGTAAATTTCTACAAAGTTGCTCAAAAAAAAAAGATATTTTTTTTACTTAAAATTTTTATTGAACCTTTTTTTTTTTTAATCATTTAAACCGCGAAAAAAAGGCATCATACACATAGAATTAAAAAAAATAGTATTATATGATTTATGAAAATAATGGTGAGCGAATATTGGACGTGTTCAATTCTCATAAATTTGAAATTTTCGAGTTAATGCCGGTGGCATCTAACTATCTATCTAGGCATATCCCGTACCCACAATAATGTGTATCTATGTGTGCATAGTTTATACTATTTGGGAAAACATGGGTACTCTGAAATCGACAGTTTGATTATATATATATATAACATGTACCGTCACCGTCACCGTACGATCAATATAAACTGGAATACGACAGTGCAATGTACAGTACGCATACATATCTATACATACACTGTGTATCACCTAGTACTGCATCACTTGCTGATTATCAGGTGGACCAGCTCGCCAGCTCCGCACGATTTAACGGGACAGTCGGTATGGGATTATAAACGCGTTGACAAGGTGACAGACAAGCCTGTCGTTTGCATCTGGTCAATACAATCTTGTTTCTACTCTCTCTCTCTCTCCACCCCACAAACCTGTACACAACACGTTATTTGTTCCCCCATTTTACCTGTACCTAGTTTTTCTGCTTCACTTGTTTGTACACGCATTTTTTAACCCCCTCAAACAATTAACTTGAGTAAAAAAAATTTTATCAGCGTTACTTGAAATTCCGGCTAAACCGTCAGAGATACGACTAAAATCATAAGAAACAATTTTGTGGCTTATTAAATTTCAAGCAAATAACGTTGAATTGATATTTAACCTAAACTCGATAGTTCACCTACAATATAAGTTTTAACTGTTAAATATTTAAATGCAAAGCTTAATATGTCGAAAAACGGAATCTAAAGTTTAGTAACTCGAAATTAGCCTCTACTTCGTGTTCAGAACTACAAAATACCGATGCGAATAAACATGAAGAGAAAATATAGTATTTACGTCATGCAGCATATACATAGACCGGGCACATATTGGGTGAGTACACAGTGCGGGAAAGTGAGTATGGTACAAACTGGAACAGAGATGGGAGACAGGATGCTGGGCAATGCTGTTGGCGACACACTTGGTATAGTGGTTGGTTAAGCCCGAGTCTCCTCATAGGGGGTGGTGCAGAAATGACTGCTATGAAGGGGAAGGTAAAGGCAGAGGCGAAGGCAGGGAGCTTTCATAACTAAAGTAACCACCAGAGAGTGCCGTGCCACACCGCGTAACTGCGTTCGGTAAACACACAACACTAAGTTACTTTGCTGCTGGCAAACGACTTGTCGGCGTTACTTGTAAACGAGTATGCCGGTACGAGTAACCGCTGGGTTATACACTACACACAAGTTGAACTTTCATGTGCATCACAACTCAACTTCCCCCCGCAATCCGCCATAAAAACTCATCGTATCGTATCGGTTCGTTGAAATTGTCCATTTTCGGCGATTGCTAGTTTAATTTAAATTTTGGCAAAATTTATCAAAACACGATTAAATTGACAGAGACTCCTTTCATAGGAAATTTAATTTTCTACAAAAAAGGTCCTCATCAATTTGATTGAATCTCTTACCATTTACTCAGAAATTTAATTTAAAGTTATAAAAATTTTTTTTTGCAGTATTTTATAAAAATTAAATTTTTAGTTTGGAACTCAAATTTTGATGAAAATTAATTATCTATGATAAAGATTCTTATCAATTTTTTTTTACAACCCATAACTTTAACCATTATTTGAATAAAAAGTAAAATGCACATAAATCAATTACAAAATCATGTCACTGATAGAAGAATTTCTTTGGATTAAATAAGATTTGTTAGTATTCAACAAATGGTTTATTAAAGAACACGCTCAAATACATATTTCTTAACAGTTAACAAATTATTCATTAAAGAGCATTTTCTTGCACTAAAAAATACGTATTAATATATAATAAATGATTTATTAATATTTAATAAATTATTTACTTGACGTATTTGAAGATATAACCTAATTTTCATAAAATATGAATAATAAAGGCAACAATTATTTAAAAAAATTTTTATATTTTATGTAAAACATGGCCGTGCAGCAACACTTATAAGTAGTATACTACTATCTCTGTCAGTCTCTTTCTAATATATGCAACTATACATATAATTATTATAAATATTATTTGGTGGGAATAAATATTTATTCAAGTCAAAGAAGCTTCTCACAAATGTTTTAATAAATTTGGTTTATTACTCTCAAATATATCCTTCTATCAGTGTACAAATACTTTTGCGGTTTTAAAAGGGTCTTTATCAAAATAATAATAATAATTTTAAAAAAACACTTGTTTTTCATCGACAATAAAAATAAAAACAAAATCGGATGCCCCGATTCCGATAGCAACGGAAATGCATGAAACCCAAACGCGTATATTTTAAATCCATCGGTTCAAATAAAGCACTCGCGAAACCCGTGAAAATTGTCCATTCACCGTGAATCCAAAACCCTTCAGGTTTCCTCTCCCTCCGTATCCCCAAAACACATCTACATCTACTCACAATAGAATCGAAAATGACATAGAGTGGTCTTGGTTTGAAAGTTTCGACGAGTTTTCAAATGAAAATCAATATTTACCCGTCATATTCCGCATGACGTAGGCCGGAAGTTTGTGATATTCCGGCAAGTATGTATATATACATACATAGCTTTACATTTAAATCCACGCTGTATTTACAATTGTAAAACGTGGAATATTAATTCAAACTCAAATATCACAGACGCGTAAAAAAACAATTTAGAACTCTGAAACCAAGAGTAGTAAAATATTGATCAAAGTTGTTTGTTTACAGCAATCGAATAGATAGCTTCGATAATTGCTTGCATTAAAATAAATTATTAAATCAATCTCCACAAATAATTTTGCTCTCTACAAATTTTTATTCTCTTATTTTCATCATATCTCTGATAGTTGATCCACTATTTTAATTTAAAGATTAAGAATTTTTTACATCATTTTCAAAAATTTAAAAACTCAATATTCAAATTTATCTCGACCTTTTTGATAGAGAACTAAATTTCCAATAAAATTATTTTTCATAATTTTTGTCTTATACCTGATATTTGTGTCAGAATTTTAATATAAAGATAATAATTTTAAAAATTCACTAAAAATGTCAAGTTGGAAAATAAAAAAAAAATTAACAGGAAAGTGTCTCTGTAATTTTAGTCTATTAACTTAGTGGTGAAGTTTAGAGTAAATTTTAATTAAAAGTATATTTCTGTAAAGCAACAATGTCATTGTGAACGTTGAGTCATTACTCTGGACTCATTTAATCCGGTTTGACCAGCGCCGCGAAAAAAGTAAATATATTTTTAAGCCCGGACGTAAACGAGTTTAAAGTGACGTTAATAAATAACGATGTGCGTGGAGATGAGAGGCCCGTGTTATGTGATGACGGTCCTTTATAGGCGACAGTTCATGAGCTAAAGGTGAAAGAGGACATTAAATTGTCGGTTGTTATCGCGGTCCTTCCTCCATTCAGCCGCAACTGCTATGCGACTATGACCCGCGATCCGAGACCCACGGCTGTTGACGAGCCACGGCCTACTACATGTCCATGTGTGTAACAAGTTCGTGCTCTGTGATAAGAAACAACTTTAAAATTAACATAATAATAATAATAATAATAAAATATAAAAGTGTTCACTGGCTCTGGGGCCTTTCGCGGTGTAACTAGAATTCTAATGTGCGGCTTGGTTACATCTTGCCACAGTTAAACCAGTCAGCATACAGCATATTACCTTCCGACCGCGAGAATGCTAATCTCTTTCAACATCGACCGCTTTTTATCGACTTGCTGGTTTTATAAAATTCTTTGTAAAAAATTTTTTTTCAAATTTTTACGATAAACGTCTAATTATTATCAAGTTACTAGATCTGACTCAGTTGTGAGAAAAGTTTTCAAGTAATTTGACAAAAAAATTTCTGTAATAATTTGACAATTTAATTGTGAACCAATTTATGGAGATGAAATAAAATTGTAAAAGACTTTTTTTATAGGAAATTTAATTACCCGGGTCAAAATATCTAGCCTCAATCCAGCCTCACTGAGTAAAGGAAGCATTTTGAGCCTCAAATGATGTTCAAAAAGCCTCAATGAGCCTCAAATAATTCTCAAAGATCCTCAAGAAGCTTTGATGAGCTTCTAATGAACCTAATACTCGTCTATGTAATTTAAATTCGATTCGTATCATTTGAGGCTCTTTGATCACCATTTGAAGCTCATTGAGGCTCTTTGATCATCATTTGAGGCTCAAAATGCTTTTTTACTCAGTGAGGCTGGATTGAGGCTTACTTGGGTTCGATGAGGCTAGATTGAGGCTAGATATTTTGACCCGGGATAACTACAAAAAAAGTTGTCATCTGTTTTATTGTATCTGTTATCACTTATCGAGAATTTTAATTTAAAGATAAAAAAAATTTTTTTGAGTGATTTAGTAAAGTTTTAAATTAAAATTCTGGCAAAATTAATGGACATGAGTTAAGAATTCAACTACATTATTTTTTAGCAAATAAAATTTTGTATAAAACAAGTTTTTTAAAATTAAAAAAAATCAGAACCCAGGCCATAGTGATAAAAGAATTATAATCTCACTAAAAAACTATCACCTCCCACCAATTATTTTACAAGAAAAATATCTCCCTCTTGTATTTAAAATTTAAAACTTTGAAATACTCTTTATCACCTTGCGTCCACGTCCATAAGCATAAATCTCTCAAGTCTTTTATTTTTATCCCGGAAATAAGAAAATGCCTGCGGCAAAAAGAGATAGATCGGGATGTTACGGTGTTCGGACACTTTTCCTACTCTACCTTTTACTGTCCACTGTCCAAGAAAATAAATATATATAAATAAATACATATATCTTTGAACCAGGTCAGCTGTTGATAATTTTTTCGCTTATTTAAAATCACTACTCGAGCTCTGCTCTACTCGGTCATATATCGAAACTGAGTAAGAGGATTTTAAATTCATCTTTGCCTGTATTGGGTTGGAACCCAACCCAAAGCCTTCAATATATATTATATATGTCGATGTCTATAAAGTTATATAGGGTAAGGGCGGACGAAACGGGACTAGGGGCAAAACGAAACACTCCAAAAATTTGGTTAAATTTTTTTTTTCTCGAATTGTTTTTAATCGTCATTTAATTTACGACTTTTATCATCAATTTTATGCATTTTCGTGTATCCCAATCATTTTTTTTAGGAAATTTTCAGTGGACTCAGTGTATTACCGGCTACAAAAAATATATGCGATATCTTCTTCGATATATTTAACATTTATATAAGTTATTTATCTTCAATAATTTTTTTTATTCGGCATCGTTATTTACTAACAGTATTGCGAATTTCTTTTTCCCCTTAGATTAGATAAAACATTTTTTACTATAATCATTTTTTTTTTTACCTATGGTAACTGGAAATTTGGCTTAACAGCCTCAAAAAAAAAAAAAAAATAAATAAATAAAAAGATTCACGGAATTCGAATTCACAAAAATCCATTATTGCCTTAGCAGTCCCGTTCTGTCCGTTTCTCCCCTACATAAATTTATAAAAAGACAATTATTCTCAACTCGTGACAAATGAATATTGAATAGTTTATTTTTAGTTTTGTTTTGATTTAGAAATAGTAGTAGAAATAGGAATAGAAATGGGAATTGAATTGAAGAGAAGAGAAGAGCAAAGCAGAGAAGAGAAGGAACCAAAAGAGACCAAAAGAGAGAAGAGAAGCCACATGGGAATGACCTACCATTATATGACAGACTCGATTCATTATACCGGCAGCATGTAGAGTATGGAGTGTATGGAGGTGTTGGTGTTGGTTGAGTGGTAAAGGTGGTAGTGGTAGTGGTGTTACGGTATGATTGATTGCACCGCGTGATCCGCAGTGCCAGCGTGTCCCATCTGTCACCAATAAATATCCAATTTCACGTTAGAATGATATATAAGATATTTCGCCAACCGTACCTGCTACTGACGATACTTTTTTACTTATCACGGATAATGAGATCATTTATTAACTAAATTGACCGTTAGTGTCTTTCCTTTTAATGGATTAATAATAATAAATGGGCTAATAATAATAATATTTTAAGTTAAATGTGAAATTATTGAGTTTTTGGATTTTCTAATTACTATTCAATTTTATTTTTTAATTGAGTAAACGGATAATTGCGATTCTAATTACCAACGAATTGCGGGTTAAATATAGTAATAATAAAAAAATTAATAAAGTACTTTTTTGTAACAAATTAAATTTCCTACAAAATAGGTCCTTATAAATTTTCCGTAAATTTAATCTTCGAGACAAAATAATTAGTTTAAATTTGTTACTTAATCAAATCACAGTAGAGTAAATAATATATAAATATATTTTTAAAAATAAAAATTACCAGAATGGGATATAAATGAAGCAAAAGTAATTAAATGAAGCTAAAATTATGAAGATTAAATAAAATCTGTCTGTATCCACTCACGGGACGTTTGAAGTACTCGATATGCAATGGTGATGCCAGCAATAATATTACCGACGATGGCTTCCAAGTTAAATCTGTGAGATAAATTCTCTCTTTCTCTTCCTCTTTCTCTTTCTCTTATTCTCTTCATATATATATTTATTATATAGATCCAGCCAGTCGGGCATTCTCTTGTCTGTTATGACAGACGTTACTAACATCGTTAACAATTTAATTAAATTTATTACGTTGCACTCTTTTATTTCCTTCAATGAAAAATAAGTGACTGCAAGCAAGCTCTTATCTAGTAGTATAGATACTGGACAACAAAAATAATCTACTTCCGGATTAAGTGAAAAAACTATCTACGTGTTGAAACTTGCTCTCTATAAACAATTTTTTATATTTAACAGTCGATTATTTAGACCCCAAAGGGTTGATTTATAATATAAAGTGATGACGTGGAGGATGTTTTTGTAATTATTTTAGGAAAACAGGAGTCTGACGATGACTAATAGGGTTAAAAAATATATGAGCTGATAGATTGACGATCAGGTCAGAGTAAAACACACACTTGGTATCAGTGAGCATTATTTATTGGACTGTCCACAGTTTGACAGGAGCCTAAGATAAATATTAAGAAACCGGGAAAAATAAATATAAGACAAATATCTGGCGAAGAGCGCGTCAATCACTGTCAGGGGAGTCTTCAGGGTCACGATAGATAAACACGCTGAGCTTTAAAATATGTCAGGATATAGGAAGGTTAGAAAAACACCTTTTATAAAGATTCGATTTATTTAAAAATAAAAGATGGCTCAAAAATTTAAGGTCAATCATTGAATTTAAATTATTGGCTGAAATTTCGGAGATACGATAAAATTGTAGGGGAACAAATTTGTAGGAAATTAAATTTTCTACAAAAAAGGTTTCTTTGACTTTTTCTCTGAACTCAGTACTTTGGCTGCAATCACAGTTTAAAGTACACGTTCTGAAATCAGTTAAAAAATGATCGAAAAATTTGTTAACCTTACAATTAAAATTCCGTCTAAACTATCAGAGCTATGACAAAATTTCTAAGACATAATTCTGTAGAAAATTAAATTCCCTATAAAAAAAGTTCTTGTGGATTTTTAGCTCAACTATGTTGGCTCCTTGTTATTTGGATTTTTGTTAAGAAATAAAGCGGAGTAGCAAAAAATGTTAATTGATAGAAAAAAAAAAATAAATAATTGTCAAGATTTTTATTTTGGAAGTACAAATGAGTACATTGCACTCTTTTCTTACAAGTCAAACATGTTAACCCGTGGAGCACAAAGGAGCCAGAAGACAAAAGGATGAAAACGAGACTTTTTCCCCCCTTGGCCTCCTTGGTCTTACTCTTGGGCCGTTGGATACGAGTGTATAACGGATATCATTGGGATGTTATGAACGTTAATGGAGGGTCGTTAATTACGGTTGGTCATGGTGTCCTGTAGCAACTGGCGCTCGTATGTCTTAGGACTTGGATTCCAGAGCCTCCCGCCGTGAGAAATAAAGCGTGGGTCGTTCTGTGAGAATGAGAAGTAATATAACCAGCACGGGCATGAACACGGGCATGGTAGTACTGAGTAGAGAGAGAGTAAACTCAAGATCAACCGGCTCCTCAATTCCGCGAGTCGCGAGCGAGTCAGCTCCTGAAAGTGGCGCGGCCTCATCGTGTGCTACTAGTTGGCTCTCGCCGACCCGGTCAACCTTTATTCGAGTACGTTTCTATTGAAACAGTTAGCCTGAGAATTCCGAGCCAGACATATCATTCGTGTTATTCAATTACTCAATGTACTTTCACGTGACCTCTATTTACATATTTACTACTCATCCGTGGATAAGGAATTTATTTTTTCAGGTCACATTCGTTTTTTATATTAAAAACTATGGCCTCTGCTTACAGAGCAGGCTTTCGCGATTCCAAAAAAATACATAAGGTAAAAATCCTAATACCCGATCACTTCTTGTATTTGAATACCTATATTTTAAATATAAATCTACATCGGTCTTTTACCAGATTAATATCAATTTTTAACTTTCTGCTATGAAAATCGACGATTTTCGAAAGATTCGAGAAGTTATTATCTTCACAATTATGTTTTCAAGCTCCTCGAGCTCGAAAATAGCGAAAAGTTTTGGGGCTTGCCTGCAGGGTCAACCATTTTCCAGATTTTTTTTCAAATCTGCCTCCATAGTCTTAATGATCAGACTCTGGCGATTCCAAACCGCATATATAAGCTTGATTTATGATAATTAGTTTTCAAGTTATCGGTATTGAAAGTTTATAAAAAATAGCGATAATAAAAAAAATGTTAAACTTACAGCTAACACTACTAAACAAAGGGAATTAACGGTAGTAAAGGTAATCAGATAAAACTATCTTATGTTCAGAGACTCGAGATACTACAGCTGGAGTCGGTCCTGTGTCCCAAAGGTGCAATTAAATAATTGGCACCCTGGTTGCTAAGAACACTCATTACCCACCGGATTTTGTCCCTGGCTCTAAATCTGTCTGAGGTCTGAGACTGGGGCTGAGGGATTTAGCAGCACAAATGAAAGATGTAAAGCCACTTAGTAAACTTGCAGTTAATGTTCTTGATCAGCAATTCTATAAAATCTCGACTTTAGTCAGTTGCTTTTTGTTCCTTCTCAGTTCATCTTTGATCAACATCCAAGAGAATCAATGAGCTTTATGCTCTTTATGTATTCGGTTGTTGACGATAAAATTCTGCTGACTACCCACCGAAATCAATATCATACATATTATCTCTCTCTCTTTCTACACATATATATAGGAACAAGTTAGATGCACATGAACGCTCGTTAATTGAATTAGGAATCCGGAATTGGATATTGAGTTTCAAGTTCCTGACACACCCTCGCTCTGTTCGCGTATGTGTATAAATTACTTTGCGGTTTCTATTTCAACGCCGTTTATAAACTTTATTTACTGGGTATTACTTTCAGTAATTAATGATTATGCCGTTTTTTTGTCTAAATTTATTTTATTGAGCTAGAATTTTCAAAACCACTACAGTCTATTGCGGTTCAATTTTTCGAAAAACTGAATGCTAACTTTTTCATAGTAAATGTAATTCTCGTAAAAAAAGTTTTTATTGATTTCTATGAAAACTTGATAGTTTACATGTAGTCAAAACTTAAGAGACTTGCTATAAAAATTTGATTCAAAATTGAGTGAATACTTTTTATTAACTTTAAGATACAAATTGTGGGTTAAGTATCGCAGATACGAATGTTATTATGTCGGAAATTAAATTCCCTACAAAAAGTTTTTTATAACTCTCTTCATAAGTCGAATAGTTCACGAGAAATTTAAGGTAAAAAAAAAAACATATATATATAACTTCAAAACATGTTTTCTGATTTGATGATCCAAAATTTGAAACTTGAAATTCCTGCAAAAACTATCAGAGATGCAACCCAAGTCATTATAAACATTTTTGTAGCCAGAAAAATTACCTTGTAAAAAAGGTCATAAAAATGAAGTCCTCATTACGTCACCTGCTATTTCCTCAAAATTAAATATACAAAAATTTACTCCGTTTGCAACGCAGTCCGTAGCCTGACCTAACGAGAATTCAATAAATTTGAAAATAAGATAAAACATTATTATATAATGAAACTACTCGAATTAATGGATATGACATTAAAGTTACCCAGTACATAGGAATAGTACATTCCTTGTCATGACACATTCAATTTCGTTGAGTGTTTACCGTAAATCTGAATTTCGAATTTGACGTTCCCTCTCCCTCTCTTACCCAGTCACTGGTTCTCGCTCAACTCTATAGCCAGACTTGAGTATGGAGTACAGAGTATAGAGTACCAAGTGTAGAGTGCAGAGTGCAGAGGGTACAGGACTGGAAATATATAAGCTAGAGGTAGGACAAGGATGAGGACATAATCGAGGAATATTCTAGGGGTTATGGGATGATAATCGAAAATGCTCGAGATTTCGGTTCCTGTCAGGTCAATGTCCTACAAATAGAGGAGTTGGAAAAGGATTCATGCATATTCAACATGAACCAATAGAGAGTAAGAGAGAGAGGGTTGAAGTAAAGGCGGAGAACCAACGAATTACTGGTGACTATATAGCCAAACGCAAACCTCGCTCTCGGTTATCGTGTCAGCGCATTGTGTGTGTGATATCTATTCCCCAATATTCAGGTTATGCGCAGAGTGGGATCGATTATACGCTTGCCCGACATTTAAATTCCCCACTATACACGCATGTATTCGCTCCCTCGGAACGTGCTGAGTAAGCGGTTCGAATCCCGTTCGCGTTTTATTAATTTTTTTTTTTAATCCAATTATTTTATCGAGAAATTGACGTTTTTAGTTTTGAGGGCGTGGGGCTAAAAATTTTTTATGCTCAACTATCTAGTGGCTATCAAAGGCACCTTTCATTTTTTTCATCCCAATTTTTATTGAGAGCATTTTTTAAATAAACTGTTACTCGATTTGTAATTGCTTGATTTCGATAAACTTTTTTTTATCGATACCCACGAGGTTACTGCGATAAGTCATGAAGTAATGAATTGGGAAAAATGGTCACCTAAAAGAGTGAAGATTGAAATAGTAATTTAAAAAAAAGAAATTGGAGAAAAATTAATTAAATTCGTTGTTTTTAGTTAAAAAATGAGCAATTAAAAAAAAAAGGATAAAATTTTTCGGTTTTCTAACTCATTTGCTATCGATTCAAGAAAAAATTCATTAAAATTCCTCTATTACAATTCGAGTAATTAAAAAAAGTAACAGATCCCCCCTTTCCCCGTTTACGAGTAATTACACATTTCTTATTTTCCTCATTACTCAGCTTGTAATTGTTTAGTTTTAATGATTTTATTTTAATCGATACACCAAAAGTTAGAAAAGAATCTGCCATGAGCAGAAGAGTAAAAAAAAAATGAAAAAAAATGACAGCATCAATCATAATGTAGATTATTACAAAATTTCTAGGTGATGAGTAAAAAAAACAAAATATGATTAGAGGTGTAATGAATAACTCGGGATTCGCTTGCGTAAAGGTAATGCTGGTTATTTTTATTATTATAATAATATTTATATTTATACTTAACAATTTATCTTGCGAACTTATAATTCTCGGTTCGCGTCATTAACGTCCGCAGTTCGCGCTATAAAAAATAAAAAGCAAGCCAAGCGACTCTCGAGATGGTTATAAGAATAAAAAAAATGTTGCTAGTGGAAGGTAGAAGTCTACTACAACTAGCTACAACTACGGCGGCTACAACAACAACAACAACAACAACAACAACAACAACTACAACTAGGATTAATGTTTAAAAGGACGGAGAAAATAAGATACACGCATACTTCATGCTCACCCTTTTCTTTATAATGTAAGAGAAGACATACGCAAGATAACAGCCGGACAGATGAATGCACGATCCTTTTACAACCTTTACTCTGTATAAAAGATTTAAAGACTGAGAGAGACTCGAATCAGTTGAACTGAGTTAAGGAGTTGGTATAAAAATATATATAAATATAAATAATTACATATAATTTCTGGTGGATATTTTAAGAGATGTCAAGTGATCTGTCGTATCGAAAAATAACAATTCGTAAGAGAAATAAGTTGCAAGTGAGTTTTCTGTTGAAAGGGATCGTAAAAGTTTTTCGTGTCCAGCAGTCGAGAGTCGGATCTATGTCACGGCGAAAACAAAGATATGGAAGGCTTTAAAATGGAGTAAAGAAAGTACTGTTGGGAGAGTGAAAATAAATGTGGAGATAAGAGAATTTAGAAAATAGAAAAAAATATTTATTGGGAGTCAAGTGGATTCGAACTGGGAAGTTTTGGTTACGAGTTATAACGCAGGAGTTTAGAGATAAGTTATTTGTCTCGAGGTTAAATATATAAAAAGAGGATTGTTTTAGAGTTTATTTGTTTATTTAGTCTAGAAGTGAATTTTAACGCAGCTCTATAAGGCCCAACTCGACTGTAATGCCCAAAATTTATCATAAGATCCAAAAATCGTTTACACTCCGTCGAGTATAAAAATATATATATCATAAGATCCTTGAAGTTCACCTAAAAGGCTCAATTTTACTATAAGGCCCTACGTTTATTTATAGACTGGTCATAGTTAATTTTCGGGAAAAATGAAAAAATTACAATTCAAATATAAAAATAAAAATTCCCCAGGCTTAGATTTCAAAATAGGGCCCTAAATTCCCATAAGGCCCAATCTATTTTTGTATTCACCTTAAATAGACTTTGAAGTGGAAGCTGGTAAAAAAATGTATGGCGAGTGGATTCAAACTTGTAAACATAGTTAATAGTTTTAAAAAATAATTTAAACTCCTTACGACTTTCATTCAATCCGCAATAACTTATAATAACCGTAATAAAACTGTATTTCTTAGTATTTGTTTTAAATGTAAGCCCCCGCAATTATCCGTAATAACACCAATATAATAAAGTTAATTTTATCTCACCCTCGACCGTGAGAAATACTAAATAATATATAAAGAAGCATTAAAAAGGGCAATAATAAATATGAACAACCCAAATACAGAGGACGAACATCCAAATACCCTGTGTTTAAACACAACCGCGTATACGACACAGCAAATAAAAAAAAAAATGTATCTATAAAACACCGGTAAATTTGATAAAAATTTTTTATCATGGCTATTTCTTTCCCTCAGTCTTTTCACTGCTAAGCTCAATTACATAAACATTAAACCAGAGAAGAGTATAATAATTATATTTTATATGACCTATGAATCTTGTGAAATGCAATATAATATACAATAGCAACTAAAAATATCATACCGACATTCATCAGTGATCTTCATATTGCCCATTACTGGCATACAGATGATATATATACATATATATATATATATATATATATATATATATATATATATGCAGTCATGCTCTGTATGACCACACAGTGTACTCGTTATCACATCTGAGCACTCGAGTCTCAAAGCACAAGATACAGAAGCGTCGAGGCACTAGCCTAGTGTATACATGATTCCTCATCGTCTAAAATTATATATATATATGCACATATATATATGAGAGGGAGAGAGAGATGGAAACTAATGACATTGAAACCTAGTTCTTAGTCGGTAGTTTCTGGTCCTTGGGCATTGGAAGCTTATATGACAGCTCCAGGATACCGTAAACACTGAAGTGTTATACTATAGTGTCATGTCTTGTTTGAACAACTGGAGTTGAGGAAATAGAAGAGAAAAATACGGGTCTGAAATTGGAAACTAAAATTTTTATAAAAAACTGCGGAACAGATAAAAATTTTCTACAGAAAAGGTTTACATCAATAATATCGTTTCTCTGGTGTTTATTAAAAATTTTATATTTATTAAAAACATTATTTGTAATTTAGTATTTGGTTTTACTGCCAGTTAATAAAAAAAAAAAATCCTGGACCGTCTTGTTAAACATAAAACTCTGGTGTAAAACAAACCTATATTATATCAAAAAGGGCAAAGAAAATAGATAAAAAATATTGAAATAATATCCAAAATAGAGAGTTAGAAACCCTCTGATCCCGAACAATATCCAAGTGAGCAGAGGGCGTACGAGGAAACCGTAGAAAAGAGAATAGAGGTGAATATTTTATGTATATATTTTTTTTTTTTTTTCATGAATTTGTTTTAGAGTGTCGGTATCCTCTTTTACATGTTTCCGCATACTTTTATATCGATATTCGAGTGCGCTGGTGAATCACAGATGATTCCAGTGGCGTATGTAGAAAAGCAGTGGATAGAGTTTTTATATAAATTGTGAAAAGGAGAAAGAAAAGCATCGAGCGGACTCGCGATTCTCCAAAAAGAGAACGCGTTAGTAAATATTGGTTTTCGTAGGTCGACTAGCAAGCATTTTACTCTGTTTCCCACTCGTGCCAGTCTGGTATCGAGTTGGAATCGGAATCGGAGTCGGAATCGAAAGTGCTCACGCGAGCGCTCTCTGACGGTAGCGTCAGTGAACTAGACTTGAGGTAAGCACGGAATAGAGTGGAGCAGGGTAGAGTAGAGCAAAGTATAAACGAGTAGAGGAGTGGAAAGGACGGCAATGGGGTACGTGGCTTATTCGTGCTTTAGATTTTAGCTGGTGTGTGTGTGTTTGAAGCGCTTGAAAGATGCATCCATGCAGTGCAAACGCGTCTATCTAGCCTCCTCTGAGCAGCGAACAGCGCGAACCCTCTTAGCCCCCTTAGCCCCGACGAGCCCGAAAGACAAATTTTCTCCCGAGCGTCGTGCTCTGAAGCGTGATCTACACTTGTGCAAGCTCGTTTGCAAGCGCGAATGCGAAAGCGTCGACAGTGAGTCTAGTACCACTACCACCGGAGCCGCGTTTTCTCATTTGCCCACTTTTATCTAGCGCTAGTCTCACGTTATACGTGAGACCGGAGACCAGTAAAAGCTTCAAGTCAACTGTGCTTTAATACATACATATATTTATTTGTTAAATAATATTTAAATAAAAACCACTATATTGTTTTTTAAATTAAAAACTAGAGATACTATAAATTTTATCGGAAAATTGACTAATATTTTTTGTTTGTAGAGGATTAAATTTGCTATAAAAAATTTTTTATCAATAAAATTGAATTACTAAAATTACAACGACAATTTAAATAAAAATATTTTAAATTACAGAGCTCTCAACAAAAGCGTATTAGTTATAAAAAGGGCTCTCAATTGATAATCATACTCGTAACCTCTTCTATTAATTATTTCCGGGCTTATAAAGATCGTGTCTTGATTCTTGATACCGTTTGTAATCCTGGTATCGAGCGACCCTAGATGGAACCTCAACCCATACCTTAAGCCTCAAGGAAAATCATCTAATTATAACGCTTGAGTAAACTATAATACAATCGATCAGAAATGACGCTAACAATAACTAAAAATCCGCTACCATAATTTCCTCCTTCTTTATCTTCATTCTTAGGTCACTGCTCAATCTAATAGTTATGATAATTTTCTTTACCTTTACCTTTACTTCATTAGATCTGATCGAACATCAAAAGAAAAAATAAAATAAAAACAATGCGACCGAGAGCTCCAGTGAAATATTCGCATTAACCCGAAATCTCTCATCTCGGAACATGAATACTACCGACGAATTTACAGATTTAATGCAGCACAGAGCACACAATTGATGTAACGGAGGTTTTCAAAGCATAATTATTTCATTGCTTCATTGTAAATAATTGAATAACGTGAGCCAGTTGCAATAGTATCTGCGTTAAGCGCACAATAACATCAACAGACAGCAATACACAGTCCACAACAACAGTAACAACACTCGACTGATTTTAATTTCATTTAACTGTAATTTATTTATTTTTTTACTTTATTTATTAACCTACGTTTGATTAAAACAATTTTAATTAAACTCTTGTACTTTTGCTCCGGGTCACAGCTTTTTTTGTTCCGCGGTTTGTTCATTAATATAAAAAATAAATATAAAGAAGATTTTGTGGTAAATTTAGTCCGCTGAAAACATGTATCTTCAAATTTTTCAATAAATTCAACGTTTTTCACATAATTGCCTTTTTAAGTCCTGGGTAATCAGTTTTTTATGTTACAGTAAAAAAGTTACTGGTTTATGGCTTTGAATTTTAATTGTAGCTGAACAAAGGGAGATACGACCAAAATGCATTTAAATTATTTTTTAGGAAATTTAATGCTCTACAAAAAAAGTCCTTGTGACTTTTTTCGTAACTCCAATAGTTTTGATGTTATTTAAATTTAAAATTATTTATGCAAATTTTTGTTCAGTGAAAATTTAAATTCTGAATAAACTATCAAAAAAAAAAATTTACTGAAAAGATTTAGTCCCAATAAATGGGCCTCAATTCATTACCCGAATTAAAAATCAGCATTCGTCCAGAGTTCAACTCGACCCGAAAAATCCTTTCACGTACCCTAGTACGTGGAACAGAAAAGAACATGTCCCACGTACTGTCGTATAAATTCCTCCTCAGACTGTAACCGTTGTGTGAATGTACTCGGTAGACGCAATTACGACGATTAGCGAGCAGAGGTCGTACAGATTAAGTCCCTCCGCCTTTAGTCCGCTACTAAATTTTCCGACATTTTTCGTTTTGTTTTGTTAATTTTATTTTCACTAACATTTTTATTTCCAGCCCACATATTTATATGACATTTAAATGCCAACTGTAATCTCCTCTCATATTTTATATTACCGCAATTTTACAAACTTTATTTAGTAATTCATTAAATATAAATAACACCCGAGATTGCCTTTTTCTCAGTATTTTTTTTTACTCTCTCGGTTCATTTGGATCTTTTTTCCTCAGTAGTTTTTATGGTCTCGGTTTTTTTGCCGCGAATCCGTACCGAGAAATTCATGAAATATTTCACTGTTTCATTTGATGGAGAAGAAAAAATATTAAAAATAAAAGAAGAAGAAGCAGGAGAAAAAGGAAAAGGAGGAGAGAAAAAAATTGAAATAAAAGGTAGTGGCAGAGGTAGAAAATTTCGGAATGGAAGAATAAGTAAAGAAATGCTTGAGAGAATAATGAAAGAGTATTGGAAGCTTTACGCGTTTTGCTGGAAAACCCGCGGAGGTTCAAGACTATTCGGGAAGCTTAATTTCCTCAATACATCACTTGGGGCCAATTAGACTCGCTAAGATATTAAGAGCGAGCTTTTAATCCTGACACTGACCCCGCGGAAAAAGATTTCACTGCAATTTCCGGATTTTATTTAGTTTTTTTTCTATTGTTCTTCAAGTATTTAAAAGTTATTTATTAATAAAAGGTTCAAAGTTTCCAATAGGTGTGTGGTGTGAGGAAGGGGGAGTATGATTCACCGACTCAATTTGTTAATTTCCTGTTTTCAATTTCGAGATATATATGAGCTCTTAATTAAACTGAGGCTAAAGAGTAGAAGTTTTAGTAGAAAATTTTCTCCAAAAAAATCTCGGATTAATTTCTTTAATTGAAAACATTTATTATAAATTCAAATCTCATAAATTTTTTCCAATTAATCAGAAAAATCTTTTTTGAATCTTTCTTTAACTCTCAAGTTAAAATTTTGGATAAATAATAAAAGATTGTGAAAACTATTAAAATTTTTTTTGTTGATAGTTAAATTTTTCTATAAAAGAAAGTATGTGATGACTTTTTTTCATTTTTAAAAATTTCATCAGAGTTTGAATTTAAAACTTGAAAAAATAACGTTTTTGACAAATTACTCCAAGAAATTTTTTTTCAACACTGAATTAAAATTCTGAACAAATGACAAGAGATAAAATGAAATGTATAAGAACTTTTTTTTTTTAAATAATTAAATTTCCTATAAAAAGTTATTAACAAATAAATTCTATCTCCGAAAACAAGTCCAGAGTTTTAATTCCATTAAAAGATTTTCCAAAAGCTTACATTTATATATAACAAACTATTTAATTTACTTACATGTAAATCCTTGTAAAACTTTACGAATAATTAAACTTAAGATTTTAAAGCCATTATAGTCTAGTTACTTAAAATTGTCTCGAGACCTTGAGCTTAACTCTGAGTTTAATACCTGCTCTATTTTTCTGAGTCGAAAATTTTAAATCGCTGGGTATTAAAATTTGAAATACACAGTTACGATTTAATTATCTCGCCAATTTCAAGGTCGGTTTACTTACAGTGAAAACTACCAGCTGGGGATAATTGTATTAAAACAATAACCAAAAATAAATTTATATATATATATTAGCAATAGAGTAAAATAATAAAAGAGAAACGGCAGATGTTTTTAATGTTGTGTTTGTGGAAATAACGGAAAAGGGTCGGAGGAATCTAGGGTATTACTATTGCTGGCTGGTGTCTCTTTCTGTTTACAATGAGTTTATCAGACTTGGACGTAACTGTTAGTAGTTTAGTCTCAAAGAGTCTCGAGACTTGATACAAGATAAAATAGAACTCGAGACTGAGGGAGGGTCAAAAAATAGAGATAACTGAGATATAACAACTTTTATCTTGAGCGAAAATGAAATCTCTGTGCATATCATTGTGCTTTTGTTTTTTTTTTATATTCTGTGTACTTTATACTTAACATTGCGCTTTTTAAACTTTTCCCAGATTCAATTTAGCCCCATTTTTAACTCACAATATCTGAAATTCAATTTTGTGAGATTTTAAATTAATTTTTGAATTAAATTGAACGAGTCGAAATTTATAACTTTTATTTTTTTTTAGAACTGAATTTTCTACAGAAAAAAGTCAGGTTTAATTTCGTCGAATCTCTAAAAATTAAATAAGAATTATAAGTTCAAAATTTTTTATCGATTTTTGAAAATTACTCAAAGTATATTTTTTTAATTCAAATTCTGGATAAATGATAAGAAATATGATAAAATTTATAAGATCCTTATTCATGAGGAATTCAATTTTCTACAAAAAAGTTTAAAACTTTATTTTATTTTTAAAACTTAACTTAAAATTTTGATTTCATCCTTTAAAAAGAAAAATTTTTAAATTGAAATTTTAGATAAATGATAAGAGATTAAATTTCTTATATAATTATCTGTGACAAGTCGCAATTGATTATGAGATTTTAATTTCAGCAAAATTTGGTTAAAAAAAAAAAATTTATGAACGTATGATTAATTAAAAGTTTATTTGGTTATATTTATTTATAGGCGACACAAATTGGCCATTTGACAAGGGAACAAAAGTCAGACAATTATTTGACATGAATTTACCCAAAGCGAAACAAAAATAAATCCCCAGTGTTATTATTATTTAACTTTGTTTTATTTTATTATTGTCATTGTTATCGCCATCGAATTCGTTCTTGTTTAAACAACTGAAACGACATTTGAATCGATTAATGTGTCTATCCGGCCACTGCACAATGCCCATACACCGACAAACTTTTTATTTATTTCAATATTATATTTTATATTCGTTTATAGAAATAAAAATAAATTTTAAATCCAAAAACTGTTATTTTTAAAAAAAAGTCACTAAATTAACTTTTAATTGCATGTACAGATATACTATTCAATTTTCAAAAAAATCACTATAACCTTTTTTGTAGGGTTTTTAATTTCTTATAAAATCATTCCTATACATTTTAGTCGTATCCTTAATACTTTGGGTCAAATTTAAATTCAAAGTTTCACGGAACTTAAAATTTTACAAAGTAGTACAAAACTTTATATGTCGGACTCTAAATAGTAATTACACTTAAACTATCTAATCGCACTTACAATAGAAATTATAAAGGCCTAGATTGTAGAGAATTAAATTTCCTATAAAATTGTTTTCGTGATATTTAGTGATATCTCTGATAATTCAGGTATCTTTTGAATTTATATTTTAAAATATTTGCAAATAAAGTTTAAATAAAAAAAAAAACAAAAAAAAATTGCAAACAAAGAACATAAATAATAATAAATCAAAAAGATATATTTGAAATGGTATATAAATTTCTAAAAGTTCTCGCTCGACAAAGTGAAGGAATTCCGTGACTAGCGAGACTCGACTCAAGGATTCAGTAGCAAGACAGAGGCGACTTTGAATCGACCGAGATTCCTTGCCAGCGGAAATTAACTAAACTAAAGAAAGAGGCTAAATCAAAAGCTGAAGGTAAAGTCTGTCTGTATAGAAGTCCATAGTAGTCAGTAGAAGGTAGTTGGTAGTATGTAGTCTGTCTAGAAGGATAGTTTGCAAAAGGGAGTGAGATGAGATGAGAGTCAGACCCGGGAAGTAAAGGAATAGAAGACGAAACAAAAGCGATTACTAACGAATTCGTTTGGGCTCAAGGGAAAAGCGCGGGATGCTGGATACTGGGTGGGTCCAGAATCTAGAGTCCGGGACTAGAAGCTGGAAGCTAGAGGATGGAAGGACTGGCAAGACATGAAGGGGTATGTTAAATCTTGTCTTGTTTCAGCTTCTTGTGACATCTCCCCTTTATCTAGTGCCGAGAGCTGGAGATAGCTGAGCTTCTCTGTCGGGAGCGCCTCCGGGTAAATTCCAGGGGTTGCACTGGGCGCATATTATTCACGAGCCGGACGGATCTCGCGCGAATTCATAAAGCAGCCCTTTGTACAGATACCCACTTTGGGTATGTCGACGCTCTTTATGCAAATTTCACGGGCCGCTGCGACTTGCGACCCTATCATCATCACGGGGAATATATGTATTTTGCTCGGGGATACTGCGAGGTGATGCTACGACCTACTGTGACCTTATTTTCATACCTAACTATTTTTTTTTAACCTGTATAATTAATTTTTCAATTTTTTGTGACGATCCGGGGGCGGTATTTGCATATGAAACATGTCAAGAGACTGGAAGATTTTTATTTTAACAAATTTTATATTAAAAAAGTATCAGATTATATTATCTTCGATTAAAATTCGAATTTAAAATTTTTATATATTCTTGAAAAATTTTTTTTCAACATTGAGTTAAAATTATAAATTAATAATACGAGATACGATAAAATTAATAATAACTTTTTTTTAGTGAATGAAATTTTCTATAAAATACGACCTCAACTTTAAGTATATCTTCAATAATTGAATCACAATTTTAATTTAAATATCCCGAGTAAAAATAAAAATAAATTTTATTTAAAAAATCTGTCGACTTTGATTGATAAAAAATCAATTTTTTCAAATTATTTTACCCGATTTTCAATATTAAATTATTTATAAATAAAATGTCAGGTTTCCAATTACAAAATAACCGCGTGTTAAATGCAAAATTTCTTTCGCCATAAATCGTAATATAAAATTTAAAGTAAAATAAAAAATACATGAGCCATTACTTTTAATACAAATTCACATCTGAAATTTAATATCGCGTTGACACGAGAACGAGAGACGATAAAAAAGGTTTCCCAGAGAAAATAAAAAAATTAGTAATTTATACACGTAAATATGGATATATTTTATGAGACTTATTGCTATTTTATAAATATATATATATATATATATATATATAAAGGTAGATATATAATGTAATATATATATGTATGTATGTATTGCACGTCAGTTAAAAGCGGCGAGCACGTTTATATGTGCATATATATAAGCTGTGCGAGTTGCGAGCTTTCAAAATTACCACAACGCTCGGAGATGCATGGAATTTTTGTCGCGTGTCTTCCTGGATTCATAGAATTAGTTATGGCGCCACTGTGTATGTAATATTAACTTTAAGTGCTCGACATGACACACAGTCAAGGTTAATGATAAATAATTATTTATGGGGTTAAAATAAATTTTTTAATTTTATTAACATCTAAACTATCAGACTTTATTATCCGTTTTTAGACAATTATGGCCTAGTAACAAGAGATACGGCTAAAATGATAAGGACCTTTTTTGCAGAAAATTAAATTTCCTATAAAAAATATTTATTAAAACTTTTTCATATCTTTAAAACTTTAGCCACAATTTAAATTTTAAGTTATTAAATTATTCAAAAACATTTTTTCAATTCTTTTAATTCAAATTTTAGGTAAATGATAAGAGATATGATAAAATTGATAAGAACTTATTTTTGTAGAGAGTTAAATTCGCTATAAAAAATATCTACGATGATTTCTTGATATCTCTGTAATTTTAGTGACAGTTTAAATTTAAATGTCTAAAAAAAAAATATGAAAAAAAAAAGTGTTGGCAATGTTGGTCAGTATTGAAACAGCGGTTGGTGGTATGCGTGTAAACTGACATCAAGAAGGGCAACAAAAAGAATGGGGTGATTTTTACGGGTGTTGAGCAGTGAAATTGTTAATGATAGGTCACTAAGATCGCTGGAAAGTAAAGAAGCGTAACGAAATGCCCTGAGTTAACTTAACTTATAAAACA
Organism: Microplitis mediator; assembly: GCF_029852145.1. NCBI lineage: Eukaryota > Metazoa > Arthropoda > Insecta > Hymenoptera > Braconidae > Microplitis > Microplitis mediator. Next base: position 10,340,048 of record NC_079969.1, on the reverse strand, counting down.
TCTCTTGTACTACAAGGAATATAAATAAAGTAAAATAAGTCGAAATAAAATAATAATAATAAATAACCAAGGGTAGGAAATAAATCTAATGGAAGTAAATGTTTTAAGTGTAAATATTACATTTTTAAATAAATAACCCAAGAAAATATTATTATTTAATGTTTTTAATTTATGGATAAGCTATTTTATTTTACATTAAGGCTTCTCAGAAGTTCCAAACCAACGTTCATTTACCTATTTAATATTTTAAATATTTTATGTTTGTCGACTGTTACATAGATTTAAGGGCTTTTAATTTGAGAGAGATTTTGATTTTTTTTCTTCAAGTCTTGACATTTGAATGCTGACTCATTTATTAAAAATACGTTCAAGTCATCTAATACTTTTTGCAGAAAATGTAATGCTCTATATAAAAAGGACCTTATCAATTTTATCATATCTCTTATCTTATCATTTGCAAATAATTTAAAGTAAAAAAAAAAATTCTTCTTCTTAACTTTGACTAAAAAATTCTAAAATAATGAAGTTTATATTTACGTTATTTATGCCAGGCATTCAAAAGGTAAATAAACACAAGACAGTAAACCAAAAATAATATTCTCAGGAAAATTTGCATGAGTTTAAAAAACTAATAGCTCCCTCGCTTCCATATAAGTCTAGACTGAGCATTTACGAGGACCTCTCTGGGTTCGCTTGTCCAGATTATTTTCAGCCGTAAACCCGCGTAATCCCGGCAAAGTATTCAACATCGCTCTCGACTCTTCACGGTAGATATTCTGGACTCGGTAAACTGACCCGCAATTGAAGGTAGTTTCGCTCTCACCACCAATCCTCACTCACCAAGACACCTACATGCATATATACATACATACTTGTATTTCACAAACACTTTTCTCCAGTCTTTTATTTATTCGGTTCTCATCCTCAACCTCAGTCTCAATCTTAGTCTCAACTGACGCGATAAATTTTATCTGAATTTAAACAAAAAATTTTTACAACTCTCAAGTGAAACATTATCTATAATTGGAGCAAGTTTCCAAACTTGATTTTAATCCGAATCGTAATCGTAATTGTTTTTAAAATATTTCCCAGATAGCCAAGAATTTTAATGGCCTGGAACTACAACCTTGAGTTGGAGAATGTAATACCCAACGATTAAACATGAAATATATATTTTTTGTTACAGGCTTAATACCCGATTCTAACGTTTGATCGAGAACAATAGGGTAAGTACCAATAATTTATCTGATTTATATATATATTAAATGCGTAATAGAGAGTTAATTGGTAGCTGGAAATAATTTAATAGACATAAAAGTTAAATCGTTATAGTCTAATGTAGTGTCTCAGGGGTAACATTAAATTGAGCAGGTACTTTACCAGTCATTAACAGATCTGTTAACTCATTAGTGCGTTTGAATAGTTTTAACTGGTACCTTACGCATAATATGTCCATATTTAATCTGTAGGTTCATGTATGCCGAACTACCGAGTAGAGTCCCGAGTCCCAAGTCCCGAGGGCTCGGCTGATTTATTTCAATTGATTACGATAACGGTGAATTATTGCTGCTGTACATAATTTATATTGAATTGATAATTGTTAGATAAAAAGTTTTTAATCTGGGACGTGGAATAAGGGAAATCTAATTCGGATTAAGGGAGAGGACGATAATAAGCATGGGTAATGTCATATCTTTTATTTATTACTGGGAACAAGATAACTTGTTATCTATTGGTCGGAGGCTATAAAGTCACTGGACCTTTTTTGTAGTGAATTTTATGGTGTACAAAAAAGATGTGAGTCATTTTTTTGTGGGGTTGATTGTTTTGGAGATATCCAGTGGAAAGAATTGCTGGATTAACTTTTTTTATTTTCCGAATTATTTTTTTTATTTTAATTTTGGTGATGGCTTAGTGAATATTTGTTTTAGGTAACAAAGCAATAAGGGCTTTTTTGTAGAAAATTAAATGGCGAACAAAAAATATCCTCATAACTTTTTCCTCCGCTCAACAGTTTCCGAGCTATAAAAAAAAAGTAAATAAAAAAATAAATAAATAAATAACATAACCCCAGACAAAAGGGTTTTACAGCTCCGGTATTTTCCCATAGCATTTAGCTTGGTCATATATAAAAATTTGCGATATAAAACTGTTTAAGTATTTTCCCAACAAGTTAACTCGGAGTTGATCTCTGAGAAACGTAGTTTGGAATCTCGTTAGGAATGGTCAGTGAGTACAAAGCAGCAAATGCATCCAGCAAATAAACTAATGAAGAAAGAAGAGTAATCGGATGTGGTTACTCTGGCGTTTTCATAGTCATAGCTAAAGCAACAACAACAGCAAAAGCAACAGCAAGAGGAAGAGTAACAACCATTGGTTAAACTCTTAAACATCTTATACTCAGCAATGTAACCCTTGCAGTAAGCTTGGCTTGTCCAGCATCAGCAGCTCAGTGTAGTCCTTAAGAATGAGCGAGAGATATTACACTCAGTGGCAGTGTAACGCGGTAGGACGGTACGTAATTAACGCCTCATGTAGATCCTATCGGTCGAGTCCTGCGTATATACATACTTGGATTGGTGGCAAAGGGACGAGCGTGACGAGCGGGCATGGATGGGTGATGTACGGCCTTGCGGCTCGGTAATGGAATATTATTATCACCCGGGATATCGACTCCTACGTGTCGAATTAGCACGCAGCGCTGGCTCCAAGTTATCTTCTCGGATCACAGCATGCCTATTAACTACTATATCCAAGGAGAAGACTAGTCACTTTACACTCTACACTCTAGAGTCTTGGATGGTTATTCATAGGGGCAGTCATCTTGGAACTTTCAGCAGGCAATGGATAAATAAAATCCCAGATGTTGGACTGGAATGGCCATCAGATACCCGTACGACCCAACAACTATCCCACTCAGTTCACGTGTAGCCAATGTTATAATGCCTCGGATAAACTCGTTGAGGTTAAATTAATGGCAGCGTTGCTTTAGGAACCGGCAGGGCATTGAGACAATACAAAGCCGACGGGTTGCTAGGGCACTAAAAGGCCAGGATGACGAGCGAGCTCGAGCGATGTTCGTGTACCAGTTATAGTAGTGGTTGTAGAAGCTGTAGCTGTTTAAGCTGTAGCCGTAGGAGCCAGAAGACGCTGGTCCAGAGATGACAGGGGTTGGAAAAACCCATTGTGTTACGACTCCCCGTGAGTTTGTCGTGACTTCTTAAAAAGTTATAAAAGAACTGGCTGAACAAGGACAGGGATTGAGATAGAAGGAAGAGCCCCTTTCTGATCCGGCTCGGCAGGACGTTATCCTTTTTTCATCTACAATGTCTTTTCTCCTTTTTTTAACCGCTCCCGTCTCGGGATTGATATCGAGGACGTTTTTTCACCCGGATCCGGAAGCTGACGTGTACGCGACACGCATTGCTTCTACCAACAAAACCATCAGCATTCCCAATGCCTGTCAGATCCTTCAAATACGCAGCAAAAAATACCGTCTACATCTTACCACAATGGAACAAACTTTACACTGTAAAAACTTCGAAGAGGGCTTCAACGGCTGATGGATATTAATTCCATTTCTGTGATTACTTATCACTGATCACAAATACAACTAAGCTTATCATTGAGCTGTTCGCTATTCAAACGGTAACTCAATTACTTAAATATCTTCCGCACACGCAGAGGTTGTGTTATGTATTTATGTATGTATGTATGTATGTTTGTGCAAACGCTAGAAATCTTCGCTTCACTGAACCCCGGAGACTCATTGCCTAATAATGAACTAATGCAGAAGACAACTACACAGTTGGTAGTCTGCAGTATAGTATCGTTTCCCACGACGGGATGCAGTCAAAGCATCCAGGTAGCTCAATAAACGTAATCGGGAATCCACTGTCTCGGATATATTTACTTATATGCTTATGTATGTTGCCGTCTATCTATTAGCCATTTGCTATTCGCCATTCGCAAATGCCTTGGGTTGTGTGCGCCTAGACGATAACGATATGAGAGAAGACTGACTAGCAAGAAGGAAACATGAATTTCTTTAATTCGACAAACGGTATTTTAAAAGCGTACTTCTTTGGATCTTTGTTGCATTATATCAAATTCATGTGTACTAGGATTACCTTGATATTCTGCTATTACTCTAGGGATGAGGAATATGCTTTCTGAGGTGATCCTGAATGGCTTTGAAGAACGATTTATCAAAAAAAGAAGGGGAACCAGCTTGATTATTTATGTTGTAGTTTTGAGATGGTGAATATATAATAATAATGATAACGCTGGTAGTGACGGTGATGCTGATGCTAATGGAATCAATAGCTGCGTTTAAGTGGTAGTACGGCATTTGATCCCTTCGTAACGATCGTCAACTTTGAACTAGTATGTGTTAGACGGGATAATTTTGCCGATAGATAGATAGCCGATCGTCTATTTCCATCAAAAGCTTAACTTGCTCAGCTGTTTTAATACACATTATATTGGTGTTTAGTTAAATACAAGAGATGTCGGTTAATAGAAAAGGAAATTTTATAACTTTATAATAAAAAATAATAATTTGAAATAAACTAAGTAAAATTTTGTTTAGATAAAAAATCGTAAAGACCTTTTTTTATAGAGAATCAAATAACCGAATAAAAATCTAAAAACAATAATTCTAATACCAATAAATAAACATAATAATTGGCATAATATCCACAACAATCGTAATTAATCGAATCGATGATCAATGACAGATTTGAACATACAACAATTATATGAATGTATTATCGATGTCGGTAATGGGTATGCAAAAAGTTCTTTATTTAGTGGTCTTGTTTCACTAGGTACAATCAACTCGCGGTGCACACACATACACACATTGAACTAGTAGACTGTTATAGTAACAAGTGGTGTATATGCATAGAAACACGCAATGTGGCTAGGCAACAACTAGGTGGAAACACGCAAGACAGACACGACAGACGGATAATGGAAGAATGTGTTCCAGTCGCATTGTTTATTATCTGTACATCTAGAAAGAGGTACCTAGAATACTGTGGCCTCTACTGGTATACTAGGCATTCTCGCTTTGTATCCGAAGGAATCCTTGTACCTAGAAACTACAGCCTCTGTTCTTTCAATAGACACCGATTCCGACTTTGGCTTTAACTCCCGACTTAAATTATTTCCGAAAACACTTTTATCATCCAACTCAAGTCACTTAATCAACCACATCTTCATATTAGAAAATAATTTCCATTCTATCATGCAGTTAGCATTGACAATTAAATTGTTGGTATCCCATGGGTTCGTTGGGGTTGATTCAATTAATTTTTAGTTCCATTAGTTGTTTCAGCTCCTGCACCCACTGTCCTAGGATCCGCCACGTATTCGAGTCCAGGCAGCTCGGGGGTATGGGCAACCAAATGAAACAGGGCCACGTTTTCCCGTTCGATAGTCGCACAATATGGCGAGGCAAAGCAAGGCGAGCGAGGAACCACACCTACCCTACAAACACAAACACACATCAGGTCTCTGAACGTCGAACGTGGAAAACCCTCGGCGTAAATTTAGAATCTGGCTGTCTCTTTTCTTAGCCTCGGGCATTCACCATCCAGTCTCCCATTCCCTGGACTCTTTCCCCGGAGTTCGGGCCATTCGTCTGATCCGTGACCAAACATATCCAGACGAATGAGAGAAATTCGTTGACCCGTGATATACTTATGCCAATATTTACACGGCACACTATAAAAATGAATATCCCAGAAGATTCTAAGCTTTTTCACTATCCAGTTCCTGGTTCAGAAGCTCGTCCAATAAGAGAAAATATTTTTCGTAGATAAGAATTGTAATAAATAGGTTTTATTATTTATTTTGGCGGCTTAGAATTTTAATAAAAGTGAATGAGATTTGATGCAAGTTGCGGTTTTAATTGGACCATTTGCTGCCGATATTGACCAGCGAGAGTGGAGTTTCAGCTGGACCACTGGCGTGCTTGGACAGATGAGCTGTCGAGTTAAATTCGAACGAAAGGCTATTGTGGATGAGGATGATAGCAGCGAGAATGGTTACGAGGATATAGAATATCGACTAGCTAACCTAAACAACGATTTTACTTGCCCGCGGAAGTGGAATGAGAACTGTGACGATAATTGTGAGCAACTATCCGTAAACAACACATTTTAACGGCATGTTGACAATTGAATGTGTCACGCGTCTGTTTTATACGTGGGTATTTATACTGTTTCAGTTAATATGGACGAATTGTCAATTATATTTGTTCGAGGACTTTGCTGATTAATTGCCGTGTAAATATTTAAACGTTTGGATTTTGTTTTACTGAGTGCCAGAACAGGCGTTTGAAGGCAAATATAACGATGTAATGAATTAAAACGAGTTTATTCCTCCTCGAGGAGAGTTTGCTAGTTTTTTGCTGTAAAATTTTTTAAAAATTAAATTTCTGCCAATTATCGGGAATATGATAAAATTGTCCGAAACTCTTTTGTAGAAAATTTAATCCTCTACATAAAAGGTCTGATGCATTTTTATCGTAACTCCAATTATTGAGCCAGAATTTTAAATCAAAGTCGTCAAACATATTTTTCGCAGGAATTCAATAAAAATTGATTATAAAAGTTTTAAATTCAAATTCTGACTTAATTATTTGAAACGATAAAACTGTCGAAGGCTTTAATTTTACCGTATCTTCAATAATCAATCCAAAATTTTGAATCTTATTGAAAAGTTTTCAGAAATGTTAGATTTAAAAAAATTAGCAGGTCTACTCAATCTCTAAATGACATTACTGAACAAGATTATTTATTAATATAATTGATCTAGTACAATAAAACAATAAAAACAGGTTTGAACAAAGCTTGGAAAATAATACCGGGAATACTTGGGAGAAATTTAGCATCTGGCATTCTAACACTTTATGCATCGCCGAGTCGACAATCATCGGTGCACGAAGAAACAACGAGTATAAACGACGGGAGCAAGAGATCTATTATGGAGTCTGGCGCTCTATATCTCCAGCCTCTTTAGCAGCATCCGCGGTGCGAGAGAGGAGACACTGGTTGGGTTTTCTCGTGGGAATTTGTGCACGCGGACCAGCTGGACGATCGGATCCAACTCTATGTCTGTTTCTCTTCATTCCATTCCATTCCTCGGTGTTCTTCGTCCTCCAGTGAATGCACTCTACTCGCATTCGACACCACGTTGGTTCAACAGTATCTACTCACTCTTTCCTTCCCTCCCTCTTACGATGTCTCCAGCTCACTATTCACCAGCTCCCAAGGATACCAAAGCATAACAGTCAACATAATATTCAAAAGACACTACTTGCCATTCCGAAGCATCACCAAAATTTAATTTATTCACTTGCTATCTGCTTCTGCTTCTCAGTCGTTAACATGACAAATCAATATGATAGCGAATAACTAGGATCGTGAGCGTTAAAATTTTCATGTTATGACCAACAATATTTGGATTCCAGCCAAATGTAGGAGGTTCTGATAGTCAGTGGTCAGTGTGAGTGCAACCAAAGGAGTGTTGGGTGGCACAGAGACCCACAGTTCAGCACATCAACTATCCAGACTGTAGTCTAGACTATTACTACTATTGGTTACTACTGATACTACTACTACTGCTGCTGCTGCTGGATCCGGTGACCAAACATCATTTTATTCCTCTCGAGAGCCCACGTTGCTCTCTCTGGCGCTCTGAAGAAAAATCCTTACTTTTGACACAGGATGTACGTGCATTCCACAAGCTCATGTTAAACCAGAATCCCGGCATCCAGGCTAACCCCATTACCCGTTTACACTTTTTTTTATTTACGATGAAATCCCGCGCTGCGATTTTATTCCTCAATGCCCTGCTCCCGCTCGACGTATCCTGACTGCCAAAAAAAAAAAGTGTACCGTGTTCTGTCGTTGAAGAATATGAGCTGATTGGATTTCAAATGCGGAGATTAATGGATTGAAAATTAGTCGTCTAATCAACTTAACGTAATAGCTTGGTGTTTTATAACTTAATGAGAATTTGTTTCTTTTATTCGATATTATAAAAATTATATGATTCGATAACTTATTATAAAAAATATTATTTCGATAAATAATATACTTTCATACTTTTACCCTATCTAAAATATATAATCCATCAAAGGTAATAAAAATTACCAAAAAATTTTCCTGTTAAAAAGCCAAACAAAAGGTTATTTAAACTAGACCCTGCACCCTACACCCTACCTTTAACGAGAATCACCGTATATAAAATATAACAAAGCACCGATGGCCATAAAATGAGCGATAAGAAGATAAGAAGATAAGGCACCCGATGAGGAAAGAGGAAGTAAAAAGTTAAAGATACAAAAGACAGAGAGGACGTAAGATCTTGCAGCCTCATACCAGCCGGTTCACTCTTTCGTCCAATCCTTATTTACTTTTCATCCGGCGTCTCATTTTTGTACAATCTACTTGAGAGAGGTGGATAGCAGTGGGTTCGCCAAGTCTGCCACTCGAGGTTCTCCATCTCAGCCTCAGTTTCAGCCTCAGCTTCCACCTCAGTATCCACCTCCACTACTGACTCCCTCAACCTCAGTCTCAGCCCCAGCTTCTATACACTAGCAGCTTTCAGTCATCTACTTTTCACTCTCTTTTTCATTTCACCATTACGTCCTTCTTGTCATTCTTTTTTATTATTTTTACGCCGGCGTACTCATTCCCCATCTCCATCTTCTTTTTTGCAGACTCTTTTCTCGAGAGATCACTCGACTCGCCACAAGAAATAATAAAGCCAGCGGGTTTTTCATCTTTTTTCCAGCAAACGCACGTGACTCGTTGTTACTGTTGGTGTATTATTGTTGTCTATCTTTGATGTCTATCTCCTCTTCTTACTCTTGTTCCCTCTTACTCTTTCTCATTCTTCTCAAGCAACGCGATATCGAACAAGAACGCAAGAAAAGGGAAACGGATCAATTTAACTCACTGTCCTCTACCCTCTGGCCTCTTCCTCCTCGACTATTCTCATTCTCATCCTTATCCTCAGAGCCTTCTTTCAGATACTTTTTGACCTTCGGAAACTATTTTATTCGTTCCTTCTTTTACTCTACTAGACATACCAAAGCTAAGAGCTCGACTTTTTACAGAACGAAAGAACGAAAGGCCCCTGTACTGAAGTCGCTAGAGTTCGTCTTGCCCAAGTCACGTCTTGACGGAATAGATGCAGGAACTTTGCTATCAAACAGCTAAGGAATACTGTTATATTACTTGAACAGACAGATATCAGACGCGTTCACTATAACGCGGAAGCTGTCACGGCTATTATATCATCACAACTCAGAAAAGACTGGGTTTTGTTATCATCATTTTTATTTACGGTAAACTATTTGAAGTTTGTTAACAAGCTCGATTATTTATTTGTTTATTGTACTAGCCGAGACAAATTTATGCATTAAAAAAGTTTACATTCAACGAGAGCTATTATTTTTTAAAACTTAATTGGGAAATATGCAAATGGATTTCGAATGAGAAAATTTTTTCTTTGATTTTAAATTCACCAAAAATTAATCAAGACTTTATATAAATATACGAAATTCTAATTTTAAACTTCCGTAATAAAATTTCATAAAAAATTACCAAAAATAATTATTTTTATTATTTAAATTAAAATTGTAGATAAATAATTATAAATTCGACAGATACAGCGTATATTTTATCACTTATCAAAAAACTCATCACAAAATGACAAGTAACACGAAAGTTATGTACAAAATAATTCTACCCAGCGATGTGAGTCAAGTGGAAACAGTTGCCGGGATGTGGTTATAAAGCTCGACGTGCTAAAGCATGATCGGTATTCACATCACCTCCCCCCTTCCTCTTCCCTCTCCCCTGTTTGTCTCTCTCTCTTTCTCTCTTCTGTTTCCTCCCAACCCTCCAGTCGTAACCTTTACCCTCTTTATCCGTATCCCAGTACAGCAATACAGCTACTGGTTCGAATATAACCTAAACCGAAAACCCGTTGCGCCGGAACCCCTGTCAAAAGTTTCTGAATAGCGAGTAAAATAATTTGGTGGTTCGAATTGCGAGCGTATTCGTAATCTCCTTTACAAGTATGTGTTTATGTTTGTTCATATATATATGTATGGTGTGTGACCAAGCCTAGTGTAGATCGGTGTGTGTTGTCGGTATGCTTAGTATTAAATGTGTTGGTATAAACCCAGGGTAGTAAAGTTAAAAGCAAACCCAGAGTTCGAACAGCATGGCAATAACGAACGCCACAACTTTCCTCGATTCACACTGGAGAATTATTGGTAGCGCTTTGCATCCAATTAAAGGGACTATCGTTCTGGATACCGTAATCCATTGGTATCGTTATGTGATCTAACTGCTCTTATATAAACATTTTTTCACCTTTACCAGCAGTCTTTTATGCGAGTAAGCTTTTGCTTGTCCATTGACACGCATGATGACATCTATTGCGGTGATAAAATTGTTTTTATCATGATTTTTATTGTACAAAAGCGATATTACATTAAATGCCGAACCGTCGCAATTTTTAATTCGGCGTTAGTCATGGCAACTTGAGGCTGAGAACGTAATTATTAAGAGGATGGTGGGAAAGATCTAAGTGTCACATAAAATATAATAATGAATTTAAATGGATACCGCGGAATTAACTTGGATAATTATATAGCGGGAAACTGACTCGAGTAATCTAGATTTTTAAACTTGAGAGACTTAAGTAGGCCGTGGAACTAGAAAATTTATTAAAAAAATTATCCTTTTTTAATTTTTTTTTTAATGATTTTTTACTGAATTTGCGAAAAAAAATATAAAATTGTTGGTTGCATTTAAATATAATTCCGGGTAAATCAATTACTTGGTGGCATATCAAATAATCTAGTCTAATTTCAGAATGGTTTATTTGTCAATTGACATCCAGTTTTCTCTTGGACTACTTGTCATCCTTTAAAACTCAGTAAAAACTGTGAAATACTAATTAAATAAATTATTAATAAATTAGCATACTAACGAGTTATAAGCAATGATTATTGGTCTGGACGTTAACGTTTTATTTCTCAAACTGATCAGTTGGCACAGCAGTCAGTCAACGTAGAGATTTTTCCGCGATGGTAATCGAACAAAATATTGTGGCATCGGCCTCGGCTCGTACTAGTTCCTCCTACTTAATCTTATTCCTCTTATTCTATCCAGCACATAAAGCCAGCGAAGCTTAAGCAAGAACCCTCGGGTTCTTTGACTCTCTTCCGCGTCTCTCATTCTATCATCCTCGGGTTATTTATCCCCAGCTGGAGCTGAGCTCTGGTACCTGTTAGAGATTACTACCATCTCATTTTATTTATTTCAACTCAATCCGTACTGCAACCTGTTTTATCTCCATCCCTTCAACTAAATTCCCTTCTTTTTCTCAATACAACCAATCATCTTACTCATAATAATAATCATTTCTTGTCTTTACACTTTTACCCCAGGGAATAGCATACACTTGCTACAGTATCATCTCAACTCCAAGTGTACTGATTAATGTAACAGTTGTATTGACTATTTACTATGTACTCTTTTACTGTTTGCTATTTACTAGATATGTATGTATATATTGTCCATGTTGCCGTCGTGCTCGAAAAGTTTCTCTAAAACTTGCTAATGTATGTGGGAGACCCGGTGTTTCTCGGTGGACCCGGTATCTGTTATATGACCAGTCCAGGTCGTGACCCACAAGCTGCCGTCTACGTACCACAGCTCCGCCTCTTATAGAATCTGAGTCCTCACGATCTTTCTACCGCATGTCTATCCATCCTCTGTCCACTTATTCTATCCTTCCTTTTCCTTATTTTATTTCCATTTTATCCTATACCACAGACACGGACATTCGTTTCCAACAAATCGAATCCTTTTCCTTGACTCTGACCACAAACTTCCATCGATTTTCCTATTTAGTCAGTCTGTTCCTACCAGTTGTCCAAAATTAAACAGAAATTCACAATAAAAAACCATCCCTTTTATATTCCAACTCGTATCGTTTTATCAAACTTCTTATAAAATCCGAATACTGCTGGCCAGTGACACAGATGTCGCGACAATAAATTTAACGCACACATGTCCTGCACACTAAAAAAACCAACAGCTTGTCCAGTCGTTTTTATTTATTATTTTCTTTATTTCCACTAGTACCCTTGCTGAGTTTTTTTCTTTCTTTTAACAATGGGCAACGAGTGTTAAACTTTCCTAAATCTTAACGGGTTTTTAATTATTTTTACTCGATATCAAATTTTTTTAGGTTAGTTGATGTCTACTACAGCTTACTTTTCGGTAATTTAACTGATAGTTACATATTTTATACATATATATTAAAAAAAAATAGAGTATTTTTTAAACTGTATAAAAAATATTGTTCGATGTGACGGTTGAATTGCGATGCGCCCTTTGACGATGTTTTAAAATTCTGAAATATTTTTTAGATATTTGCATTTAAACGTCAATTTAGTAGAATAATTGTGTTCTGACTGATTTCGATTGATTATAAAATTTCAAGTAGTAGATCTGTATCTAAAACTGATATTATCGTCAGAAAAGTTAAATAATATCGAAATTTACCATTAAATTAACTTTTACCTTAAATAACTTTCAACAAATTAGATTTGTCATGAAGTGATAAGAGGCTTTTTTTGCAAAGCATTTATTTTCCTTCAAAAATATGTTTGTTTATTTTCTGTATGATGCATCGTTGGCTAGTTGTATAAATCAGAAGACGCAAATAAAATTTTTCCCATGTTATTCTGATGTAAAATATAGAAAAGTGAGATGCGCCCTCTTTCAATATTAACATTAAGAAATCAAATTTAACAGACGTATTTTTATACCTGAATGAAATTTTAGAATCTGTTTGTAAGAAAGGAAAATAAAATATACGTGTGTGCGAGTATGTGTAGTGAAGAAGTGGATCGAATCTGAAAAGTTCGTTAACTAGGCCGAGGACGTAGTTATTGTTCGACTAGAGTTTACACGCCCTAGGAAACCTCCCTCAGACGGAGAAAGCAAGGAGCAAATGGATGTGATGCTGGAAGCATCAGCTTCCTGACATATTTAACGCTATTGCGCTTTAAATAAAACGCCGCTTCCTGTTTAGTCTTGCGGAAAGGAGAAAAGAGAAGAAAGGAGAACAGGGAAGGGAAAGAAAATGCAGCGAAGCGTAAAAATAAATGCGACACTGGGAATAATATTGCAAACATCCGGTAGCGGCAATCAACGGGGGCCCGCGAGTCAGCTAAAGTTGGTGGAGAGACAGAGGATTAGATTTACGAGATAAAGTGAAACGACGCGAGAAAAGCTCTGAAAGACAAATAAATCAAAAGCTGTAGCAACACTAACAAGATGAAAAAAATGACATTTGTGTTTACCTATTGGAAATCTGGTTAAATTAACTTGGAAATAAATTTTATTTCTATTTTTATTTCATTGGGGGATTGGGCTGAGTCTGGATATTTAGATAGTGATTGACGATTTAGATAATTTATAATTTATAGTTTTAAAAGAAGAGGATTTTCGGGGAGAAAAAGCTCAATGAAATAATTCATTTTTTATTAAGTCGGATAGAATTTTCCGGTTGCTTTAAAATGGGATTCTTTTATATTCCAAGATGGGGAATCGGGACGTAGTAAGGGAGAACATTTTTCACCACCTGCCGGTTGATGTCAAGACGCTTCGGGAATAGAGAAGCGAATAGATTATTGATTAAGGTGCTCTTGACTGGAGTGAGTGAGTGAATGAGTTTGCCCTGTCATCCTCCGGCAATTTCGAAAATCCTAGAGGGCTTGCCAACGGATTTAGTCCTCCTTACCAGCTATGCTAAATCAATTAAGAGCGACATCTTTACTGATAAATTTCTGACGTAACATACCCCCACGATTTTCGTATTGACAATTCTAAGCGTGCTGTAATGGATCTTGTCGATTTTCGTGTTGACAATCGTGAGTTCGTGACATAACTGATTCAAGACTAGGTAATGGAATAGTTTGTTTGAAATTGTTATCAAATTTAGCTGTTAAGTGAGTAATTGTAGACACGCGATAACTTGTAATAGATATTGCAGAATTGGTTAAAGCAGTTAGGATTTAAAAGGTGGTTGTTAAAATGGATTTCTACCGAGGGGAAGAGAGGAAGGAATAAAAAAAAAATTAATTGATTCATTGTAGACATAAGACTAGGTTGTTGGTGCACCTAAGTACAAGTTTCCCACCGGAGTTGCTCACGACTTGGTAGCACTATAAGTTAGGTATAGCTTGGATTTGAAATCTTAACCAACGTATACATGTTGCCCGTAATTAATACAAGTTGTAATCCATGTGCATTCCGGTTTAGTGGTGGGACATGATATTAGAGGCCAGTTACTACAGGAAGGTGTAGAATCCTTTCGAGATATAAACAAGAACGAGTGGAAAGAGGAAAGGGAGGAAGGGAATCATGAATGTAGGTAACTAACAACAAGAATCCAAGAGGCCCAGAAGCTACGGCAAACTCTAGATAGAATCAACGCTGAGGACGGCCAGGAGCTGGCTCTCCATTTCCTGTTACACTTAATGGAAATTCAGACCGTACGTTCCCCCGTCTAATCTCGGCAATTTCGGTCTTCAAATGGGCTTGTCCTTGCGCCATATGCACATTACTTGGGCATGTATGTATGGGTTAGAAGCAGGTAGTTGGTTAGATGAGAACCCAGATTGGGAAGGGATCTAGTTGTTCACTTCAACTCATCAACTGCCTACGGCGCTTTCAATCTGGCCGTATATAAGCGTGCTCGCTGACCTATCAAATCACTTTACATTCGGTTCAACTACAATGGACAGGTCAAAAGTTAAAAGTTCAAAGTGCTCGTTAATTCCTTTTTTTTCTTTTTAAATCAGAGTTTGGTGCATTTGCATTAATTTGAAAGCTTTGGTTTTTGGTTTGCATGCGATCACTGCTTCGGCAGTCCATTTAATGGCGTCAGCGGTTTCGGAAGAGTGTATGAGACTGTTAAACACATCGTTCTTTTATTTTAGTTGGCTTTCATATAAGTCATTACCGTAACGAAACTTTTCGTTAACAATAAAAAAAAAAATTAAATCTAAAGTCTTTGAATTTTAAATTTACTCTAAACTATCAGAGAAACTACAATAATTATATAAATATTTCTTATAGAGAATTAAATTATCTATAGAAAAACGTGGTTATATAAAAATTTCATCTTATCTCAAATAATTAATCCGCAATTTAAATGTCAAACTTTTTAATTAAAATAATTTTAAAAGAAATTTATCCAACTCTTTAGTTTGAAATTACAAATAAATAATTAAAGATACAGTAAAATTGATAGACATCTTTTTTGTAGGGAATTAAATTTCCTAAAACAAAGTCCTTAACAATTTTATCCCATCTTTAATAATCAACCCAGAAAAAAATTTTAAACTTTTAAATTAAACTTAAATCCCTTTTTCAAATTCGCCATTTAAATTCCGTAGTAAAAAAAACTCCCTTAGCCTGCTATAAATAGCACAAGTCAAAGGCTACGTGATATTACACGTCGGATTATAAACCACTGTCAGTATAACACGTACCACTCGCACACACACACACACACACACGCACAGCTGTCTCACGTGTACGTTGGCTTCGATTATAGCCCGGTCAGCTTGCGGATACATCGCGATATATCTTCATCATTTTGTGGCTGACATTGAGATTAATTGAAACGTGTTCCAAACAGGTGTAAGCCTGTTAAAGTTGTTTTGATGACAGGGTTCCAATGAATCCTCATAAAGACACTCACATTTTTCTTTTCCTTTATTTTTTTTTCCTTTTCCTCCTTCTAATCGGAACGATTAGCCATTTGTTATCCATCCCAGCCGCTCTTATCACCTCATTGTCACTCTCTTGGATTTTTTTATCCCCAAATGAGCCCATATTTAACAGGGAAATTAAAGTTAGTCTCCCTTTCCGTTCTCGCTCGCTCGCTCTTTTCCTCCCTTTATATCTAAACTTTTTTATGTCTTCTTTGCGGTTATTTTTTAGCGAACCGAATCTCATTGGAGCTTTTTGTGCTCATTCAGCTTGTGTATCTCAGCTGGTGATCGGTACACATAAAGCGTCGGTGAATGAGAGAGGAGGACGCGGGTGGAAACCGGTAGTTGGTGATAGTAATTCGGGTGGTCGCGAGTGAAGCACGAGAGATAGAAAGGACAAAGTCGAGCAAAGAGGAAGTGAAAGAGACGTCAGGCAAAGAGAGCTTAAAAAGAGTAAAAAGTAAAAGAGACAAGTTTAAAAAGACTGTGGCAAAATAGCAACGCTGTTATGGCTACGGCACGAACTGTCACCATTTCCGCGTGTTTCTTACTCACTCTTCTATTTCAACGGCTTTCATGTCCTCACAATAAATATATATACGTGTGTGTGTATATATGTGTATACAGATATATACTCAGCCTCGTATACAAGAGACTTGTCTTTTCGCTCTTTTCATCCATCCTACTTCCATTAACTCGCTTCATTCTCATTCTCGTCCTCATCCTCGTTCTCGCGGTTTCTTTTATACCTATTCTTTGTCTTTCTTTATATTTTTATCACATTTTTTAACAAATATAAATTAAATATCACTTGTAACAATTCAAAAATTTTTAGTAAACAATTATATCTCTAACTTGAGGTCTAATTGACGTGTGACGCTGTTACAAAAATAATTTTAAAGCTTAAAACTTTTTATAGTTCTAATAAAAAAAAAAAAAAAAAACATGTATATAATAAATAATTAATATTTATAATAAATTAAGTATTTAATTACAAGTAAGCTTTGTATTAAATAATTAAATTAAAACGCTAAAAAGTTAATACAGTATCTAAATGAAACAGTTAAAGAAGTTTAATTATAACTACCGAGAAACTCTTCTAAACTCACTTTAGTGTCATGATCCATCTTTGTCAACTTTGACCTATATACAGTTTGTGTAATTTACTTATATTGTTTCTCACTTTTTTACTTGCTCCCGTTCTTATTCTTTCTCTATTATAATTTAATTAAATGCGAAGAGCAGGCAGTAAAATAAAATAAATTTAAATAAAGTACTTTTATTTTTATTGTCAGCTGACAATATCAGCATATGGAGGATTCAAAGCTGCTCAAGGCTCTGGGCACTTATCCACAGTGTGAGCCTGTGATCCCTGATAGTTGATTGCTAAACTGAGACAGTAGCTGTAGGCAAATATTGAGAGCGTTGATATCGGATGTGTATTAGATATCAAAAATAACGGTATTGATAATATTGTCTTTCATTTTTATATTAAATAGGCTTGATTCAATGGGGAATCAGGAAGAGCTTCAAAGGAAAGTCAGGATCTTGTAGACAAAATTTGAAGCTTGACTTTGCTGGTGATCGGACTCTAATTCTGATTTTGAATCACCTCTACCTAGCTGGTGAAATAAATTTGTTCGTCTCTTAAAACCAATAAAAAAAAGTCTCATCATTTTATTTGCTAGGAAACCTGTGTTTATTTTCAACCAGCATCATAACAAAATGATTAAAGCCTTTGCCGTAATAAATAAGAGATATGGATCGTGAAACAGTATAGGAGTTATAAAAAAAAGGTCCAAGCAAATCTGCAGAAATACCTTCTGGCCATAAAACCCGGTAGTCTAGTCTCGATATTCGATATTGTCAGGGTGAATCTGACTCGGATCTAGACTCTCTGATCCCTCGGTGGATCACCATACACTAGTGTCATCCCCTGGGCATAAAAAACTCCCTTCTTTTCCTTCTTACCTCTTACTCTCTTTCTATAACATTTTCTTTCCTACTATCACATGTAAGATTGTTAACGAGAGACGGGTTAGCACGGCTGGTTAGCATAAAATCCCAGCTCCCAGTATCACCCACCAGCCGAAATGATCCACCCTCGATATCAACACCAGCAACATAAAATACTAGATATCCTCGGCTATGAATCAACCTGAAGATACATAAACTGTTCAAGAGAACGGAGGCGAGGAAAGAGCTCACAAGGTATAAAACCAGTAACAGCCAGTAGTTTTAGTTTTACTGTGTGTTCCAGACTGTAACTCGTCTATGTATTAAAGTTTATAGTTATCTTTGACACTATTCTCTCCAGTAAGCCGAGGACAACATCTCGAGCATTAATTTACTTCTTATCTGTTCCCCGTCTTGGTAGAGAGGTACCAAAAAAAAAAGACATCAGAAGAAAAAAAATTAATGACATTTTTCTAAGCGACTACCGCTTTTTAAGTAATATCCGAACTCATCTAGATGTAGTTGTATTTTACCGACATTGGTATTGCTAAGTCACGACCTCATCGCGGTAACCTACGGACATATTCCTCTCATTGTATGCCGACCGCTGTAGCGCGTGCTCGGGAAACTATGCACGCTAGCGAGTTTATTCTTCTTGGTCTCAGTCTTGGTCTTCTTTTACTAGCTGGTACTTTTGTCCTCTACTTAACGTCAGGTTTCTTGGGTTCGAGAGCCGCTTTGTCTCTGTCGGGTTTCTATTCCATCTGAGTATCTCATCTTTGTAAGGAGTCGTTGCCAACCACACAATAACCACTGGGAAATCAACTATGACTCTGTTGCGATCATGTACCAACATTTCTCGAATGCTTAATCGAGTCGTGTGTCTCTTTTATAAACTAGACTTTTATTACCATTGCCATTGCCAGAGACTAGATACCTACCTCTGCATGTTTTTATATTTGTTTCGAGAGTTTTCTTCATGTTTCCAATAGTCATTTATAGGAAGCGGCAATTTTAAATTGATACAGAAACCAAAACAATTTTTATTGATTAAATAGTACTCAGCATACTTGATAGTTACGCCCCTCAACATTAATTAAAATTCTCCCCGAAAAAAAAAAAATAATTGATTTAAAACTAGTTATTTCAATAAAAAAAAAATAAGTAAAAACATTACAAAGTCTAAGAATTAGATATCTATCGTACATGACTCAGTGATTTCTTTCATGGTAAAATTGTTTCTGTCATCGGCAGTACTCGGGCTCTATTTCCAACACAATACAATATCAAACCCATTTTAAATTGAACAGATAAAAAAAAAACACGCATATCTATTACTTGAGTCAATAGCAATCGAACCGGCTTTATAATTATATTTATACTTAATGGTTGTCTATAAATATACAAACTAATCGCATAACCATTCGGCGAGCATAAATAGTAGATATATTAAATAATGAAAAATTATAAAATATTATATTAAATAAACTCGTATGCTATTTCCGGATGTTACCAAACCTGTTTGTAACGGATCGACGTTATTATTCGGCACAAATTCTTCCGACATACCATTACGCCTATCTAAGTAATCATATCCGAAAATGAATGAGTCATTGGATAAAATAAACACAACGATGATTAATCAATTTATAGAGTTTGGTCCTTCGAGCCGGCACTGATTGTGCGAAATCGGTAGAGAAGTGGGAGGTAAAAAAAAGTGAAATAATGGATGGAGTTTAAAAAGGGCTTGATACTTAACTGGAAAAAGTGAGCTGACATAGGAGTAGTCAGTACATAATCCCGTATAAGGTGTCTAGGTGATTAACAGCTCGGCAGATATGCCGCTGGGGATGGATAATTGTCGGTAAATGTTGAAACGCGTAACGAGAGCGGAATCGCGGCACGATGGTTGTATATTGTGTAGTTTATTGCATATATATTTATTTATACACATATATAGATAGATACAGATACATAGACTGTATTTGTATGGAGTAATGGAAAGAGAATCAACTGTTTTGTATAGAGTGCAGAGTGTTATGTGTTGTATATATATAGTAGAGGAAAAAAGGGAGGGTAGAGGAGAGGAGAGTTGAGTTAGAGAGTTTTAAACGAGGAAAGAGAATCGTATATGTACTCGACGCCCAATATAATGCGCATGGAATGAACATGAACAGAAACCAAGTTGCTGGAATAAATCCCTGTGCATACACTGTTTATTTATATGTATAAAGTGGAAGGAGGGAGTATGTATGTGGATATACCTGGACGGCTGGCAATGTACCAGGTGAACGCATGCTCATTCTGGCATGTCACGTCCTACCGGTAATCCGATTGAATCCAATTGCTAAACAAGACGTATCTATTAATTTATAAATTTGTTATTTATTGTAATTATTTTTATCAACTTTATTTATGTATTGAGATTTATCAATAGTTAATTATATAACCGATTTAAATGTCAATAGGTATATAAATTTGATACTAAAGATATGATCCATCGATTTTCATAAAATAAATAATTTTTAATATGTAAAATGAAGATTATATAATAAAATCTTAGTAAAAGGGAAAAGTAACCGCAATTTGGGAATACCGTTTGAACATTGGGCGCATTGTGATCGTGTGGTGAGTTTCGTGTATACTCATGTTGGTTCCGCCTCTTGGCACGACATACGCGTTCCCGGTGGATTCGTACGTGCATGCATGTGCTTATGGGCATAGTGACTCTAGGCCGTAACGTTCCCTCAGTCAGTGCGACTGGGCTCAGTATGAGTACCTACTCGGTACAACTGTACGGCCTATACGCCTCCTCTGTACCTCTGTACCTGTTATGTTATGTCTATACTAGCAGCGACTATTAGCGTATTCATACGTATATTGTACGTGCTTAGAAGCGTGTTTAGCGGCCGAGCATAACGACGTACAGAGTTTGAATCGCTAACATGTGTTTCTGGTCATACGAATCCCCATGCCCGAGTACACAATACCGCTTCCGTTTCTCTTCTACTTCATAGCTCCTCTACTCCCAATATGCAACTAACCTATTGATTTTAACTAGCTCTCATCACTGATATTCCATGTCCATTCTGCCCTAAATAACGCTTTCAACATTTAAATTTAATTTAAATCTTAAGAATCGTTAAAAAAAATCATACTTTTACTTTTATTTTTATTTTCTCTATTTCGCGGTAACAAAACGTCTATACGTCATACGCGTAATAGAAAATTCATTAGCGGACGTGTCTAGAATTTTTTTTTCATTTTTATTTATTATTTTCCATCGGTAATTGAAACCCCGCAGCGTCAGAGTCAGTGTGATGAGTATTATTTTTTTTTTTTTTAATATTTTTATTTCATTAAATATTTTATTTAAAATTTTTAAAAATCTGATTTCGTTTGACATTCAACGCATCAAAATAACGGTACATGTGTGATATCGAAACTTGCTAAAGAGAATTCTGATGAAAGTACCAAAGAGAATTATTATTATTGTTAATAATACTGTAGTGTAGGTGGATAAAGAGAGAGAGAGAGAGGAAGAGAGAAGGTTTTTCAATCGTATTATTCATCTATCCAATCTTTTTCCATTACTTAACACGATAAATCTATCATGATAAAAGTTAAAATTTTCGTAATACGGAAATGGAATTTTTATATATATCAAAAAAATTCAAAGTTATATAATACGAGAAGTAAATTTTATTATTATTTACATCATTTATGAATTTATTTAAATCGATATATCGAATTTCAAACTGGATCATTAATAAAAAGTATTAAAAAATCGATTAAAATTTTTAAAAATTATTAAATCATAACTTTTAAAATTTATTAATTTATACCATCGACCTTCGAAATCCATTAAATTTCCGAAAAAAATATCCCGAAAACTTTTAAGCATAATTTCAATACTTAATTAACTTATATATAAATTTAACTAAAAAACAAACTTATAACCTATCGAATGGACTCGATAATCCTTTTTACATAAAATTAAATACTTTTGAATTAAAACCTCGATAAAAAATATTATATACACCAGTACACATAGTTAAAAAAAAAGTGTAAGAGTCTAAAGATTTTCGTCGACAGGCGAACGAGAAATCGATCAGCTTCTTACTGTATATATTCATTGAGAGAGTAAATAAGAAACCTCAGAAATAGAATAAATTGCATCAGATCCGTGATTCGCTGTGGCTGCGATGCCCTTAGTTCAAAAGTGAGGATAAACTACCGCAAAAAAAAAAAAAAAAAAATTGAGTTTTTGAAACGCAGTCCAAGTCCAAATGCTAAGAATCCAAGTAGGATATGAAAGAGGGAAATCGAATTAGATTCGATAGGATGGACGAATGATGCAAGCCCGAAATCCAATTCTGCAAAAGTGTTTACCCCTCAACATGTTTCCAATTCTTAAAACGAACAAAAAAAAAAAAAAAACACTTTTTCTCATCTAAAGTTATTCCTATTTATTTATTTATTTAGATATTTATCTATTTGTCTATCCGTCTGTCCGCCTGTCTGTTGGTCCATCTTGGTCAGACTTTTTTTTGTCCGGTTGTATGTGTTTTTGATCATATTATTTTTTGTCACTGGGCGCCACAGAAAAGTGTAACGAGAAGATGTCAAGTCATTGTATGGTCATTGTCCTTATCGCTTTGATACTATACCCGACTTCTAGGTTTTCTTAGCGCACACTACACACACACACACACACACATATACTAGTTTTATAATCTAGATAAAATCGAGCTGAGCGCATCAACCGGTTTAAACATTTATTTCCTTGGCCAAATCACCCGGGCGACTATATTATATGCCGTGCTCTCCTATATACTATAAAGTTTACTCTGTTACGTGACTTGGACAAGTTAATAATACATCTGCACTATAAACACTCCACGCTCTATGATACCTCCACTTATATCAGTATTTTTAAAAACCGTTATGTCTATTATATTGTAAAAACTCACTAGTTTCTTAAACTATTTTATTAATTGGAGATTTTAAACGGCTTGGAAGTTAACGAGAAAATAATGAAATAAAGCGAAAATTCATGTTTTCAATTTAAAATATTTTCAGCCTGAAATTTTTTCCTTTTATTTGTTCTTTAAAATCAATATTCTCATTAAACTATTGGCTTTATTATAAAAATCACGGATACCGATTTCACAGAGAATTCAATTTTCTACAAAGCTGCTCCCTATCATTTTTCTCGTATCTCTTATAATCAACCCAAAATTTTAAATTCAGTTTGAAAAAAACTGATAGCCGTAAGTTTGTTCCCACAAATAAGTTAATTATTCAAATTTGAAATTCACAATACACTATTGAATTTTTAAAAAAAGTCATTGACACCTTTTTTATCAAGAATAAAATGCCCTCATATATTTTCAACCTATTTCTGATACTTTGCCCATAATTCCCAATAAAAGTTGAGCGTTTCAAATTATGAGTTTATAGCCAGAAAAATCAAGTTATTTTTATTATTATATTTTCATTTATCGTAAGTTATAAAGTATAATAAGTTGATGAAACAAAAGCTATCAAACAGAACAACACATCAGTAAATTTAAAGTGTCAATCTGTGCTCGGTAACGTGAAGCACGTACGTTACTTTTATCGCCAGAGCGAAAAAACTGCTGGAAAGTTAGTGCAGTGACGCCCCAGGGTTCAAATGCCGTCAAATTGTTCTCCACATTCCATCTTAAAGTGTTACATGTTATATGATATATATGTATCATATATATATTACATGTTCTGGACCAAATCTAACGTTTTTTTTTTTTTTTAATAAAAATAACAGCAAAGGTTGACGTTTAATGAGTGACAGTAAATGAATCAAAAGTTAATATTTAGTTGGTTTGAGTTTCAACGCCGAGTAAGAAACATGTAAAGTTTTATTATCATACAACCCGGGAAAAAATGATTTTGCCTAATCATATATGATCATGCATAATTGTCTATATATGATCAGATCCAAAAATTGGCCAGGTCTGATCATACATAACTTGATCTGTTTATACATGATCATATATGATTATATATAATCATGCATGAACGAATATAGTCATTTTAGAATCTCATTTAGAATATCTGTAAATTATTAATTAAGTAGTTTAATTACGATTTATTGTCTTCATCAATATCAATGTCGGTTAAAATTAAATAAAAAAAAAAAAAAAAAATTATTAACCATCGACAATTATTTTACTACGAGGTCACCCATCCAATTAATGTCCAACGCCGATGCTGCTTAACTTTGGTTATCGATGGTTTGTAGTCTGATCCTCTAGTCTGTTATACACTTACAATTAAGAAACGTTTATGGCATTACTTAACTCAAATAATCAAATTGATACTTTATACTTTTAAATTACTGCCGAAACCTTTGAACATTTTTTAAGTATTGGGGATTTAAGTTTGATTGATAGTTGACAGAATAAAAATTTAATAACATTGATATTAAAAAATTGTCATATTATTTAATATATATATATATATATATATATATATATATATATATATATATTTAAATATTTATAGGTTTCATATCAATGAAATCTGATCAGATTTAATCATAGACATATATAACTACATATAGGTTTATATCAGTCACGTCTGATCAGATCTTATTATATATAGGCCTATATCTAATTATATATGGGTTTGTATCAATCATGTCTGATCAGATCTAATCATGTATAGACTTATATATGATCATATATGGGGTTATAACAGCTAGGTATAATTATATCTAATTATATATAGACTTATAGATGATCAGATCTGATCATATATAGACTCATATATGGTTATATATGGAGTTATAACAGCCAGGTATGATTATATCTAATTATATATAGACTCATATATGATCAGACCTGATCATATATAGACTTGTACATGATTATATATGGGGTCATAACAGCCAGGTATGATCAGATCTAACTATATATAGACTTATATATAAATAGATCTGATCATATATAGACTTATGTATGATTATATATGGGGTCATAACAGCCAGGTATGATCATATCTAATTATACATAGACTTATATTTAATCAGATCTGATCAGATCTAATTATATATAGACTTATATATAATCAGATCTGATTATATATAGACTTATATATGGGCTTATAACAGCCAGGTATGATCAGATCTAATTATGTATGGGGTCATATATAATTATATATAATTATATATGACCCCATATATAATCATGCATGATTATATATAACTTCATATATGATTATATATAATCATATATGATCATATATATGAACATATATAATCATATATGATTAGGCAAAATCATTTTTTCCCGGGAAGTTGGCAAGATGTACAAACAAATAAAGGTTAATAACAGCCAATCGTCGGCTAGACAACTAGTAGTGTAGTATTCTCTATATGTTTTGTCTTGATAATGTTGACGTGCTCGAACGCTCAGTCACGTTTCACTGTGCATTTGATGATCGCGCTCTATTTACTTGTTTCATATATGTCATGTTTTATAAATCAACAGATCCGGGTTTCGTGTCATTTTATATTTATCTGATTATTTTACACTTTTTCTTTACTTATTTACTTTTTTCAACCTCGTTTTTTATTTTATTGATTTTAATCTAAAAGATAATTATTTATGATGCTATAAAGCAAAGATATAAGATGAAATATGAATTTATAACCTCATTTCTTGGAAAAATTTATTTTAGATAATTAAATATTTTAGAAATTAAAGATGAGATTATTGAAGATTTTGTGAGAAAATTCAATTTTTCTGATGCGAAAACAAATTAAATCACATGGTTATATTGTAAATATAAAGATATGAGAAGTAGTGAAAATAGGAAGCGTACAAATCAATGCCATTTTAGATTTTTTGAGCAAAAAAATTTATTCAAGATTTTGATTTTCGTTACCGCTAATTATCATAAGTCAAACTCATATATATATATATTTTATAAACGCTAACGTATGACCTGTAATTGTAACTAATTTAAGAAAAAAAAATTAAATGGTCTGCTATTTAAAAGAAAAAAATTAAATAAAATCTCTTTGCCCAAAAATAAACGGCCCGTAATGAAATTGTTTGACAAAAGTTTTTACAAAAGTTAATTCTGTTTCATTAGTTACTTCGCGGGTGTTATTAATGAAATACATCAACTGTATCACAGAAAGCATATCCACAAATATATTACCACGCTTCCCAGTGCCACTATCAGAGTGAGTATTAACTGAGTAAAAGTCCTCGAGGCATGTACAAAACGGTTTAAATAAAATTGCGAGAGGTTTTACATCCGCGATTCAAAATCAGATCACGAGATCCAAATAAACTAAACAAAACTTTCTCACTCTAGTTTAAACTCAAATTTAATATGTCCTAGTCGACGTAAAAGATTAAAAATGAAAATAAATGCGTGTGATAAGGCTTAACGATCTAGTTTAAGATCAACTCCCACAAGTAACAGCAGACCAACCGTGACAACGTATAACGCCAGTGATACTTCCAGTTGTTCCTATAAGATCATTGCCGGGTACATAAATCCTCTGAACTATTATTATTATCTTTTTACTGATATATCAAAGCAACAGTAATTAAAGTTTCACTAACTCATACAGATACAGCATTGAAACGATATGATACCAACCGGTTTTGTCTGATAGTCAACAACATCCTCATCCTTATCCTCGTCCTCGACTCGAGTCTCATTCTCAGTCCCAGTCGTCATTTAAATCTGTTAAATCACGATTTACTGCTTTCACTATTTTTTTGTTACCATACCAATAATATATTATGCTTATTAATTTAAATCATTTTGCTTTAGATTTTTTTTTTCGACTCGGTCTTGAAAGTTTGAATTCGCGGTTTTGAGGTTAGTCACCTCGTGTCGAATGTTTAATTATCTTTAAGACATTAATACAGGCTATTAAGCCGCTACTTTATATACATTTTGTATTTTATTATCATTTGGAGATTAATTTATCTTAAAAAAAGGGTAATTTGTATATAAATACTTTTTTACTCTAGATTTTTAACGGTTTAAAATAAGATTTTATCGGGGTGAGGTTAGGAAAGACGGCCGTTACGCTTGAATTGTTAATGATGGCTAATGATAGGAATTTTTATCGAAAGTAGCTCAAGGAGAAGTAATTGAATAGTCAGTGATGATTAGGCGGCGATAGTGATTATTCGAGTTGATGAGGGACATTACTTGAAATTCTTGTTTTGAGGCTTCATTGTCGGATGAAAATTTTTTTTTTTGGGAAAAGTAGGCGGAGTTAATTAAAGAGTAGACTCTAAGGTTTTCAAAACACACCCACAAGGTTAATTTATAATGCTTAGTTGACAAGATATCGGTTGTTGAAACCATCCCCGTAGTAATGACTTATCAAAAATTTGAATTCCATCCTTTTTAAAAAATTATTAATGAACAAAATACATAATTTTTTCAAAATTTAATTGATTAGACTTGAAGACCACACGGAGAAAAATGTTGGCTCAAAACCTACCAATTTTCATTATGCTGTCGACCAAATTTGAAACAGGTAGTGAAGCATCCAAAAATTTACTATGCTCTTATGAAAAATTATTATGCTGCATCACAATTTTTATAATGTATGAAAGTAATTATTATTAAATCTTATCGATAAGTGTCTCGCGCGTAGTAAGTATTATGATACAGCATAATAATTTTTCGTATGAGCACAATAATTTTTTCGATGCTTCCTTTTCTGTTTCAAGTTTGGTCGACAGCATAATAAAAATTGGTAGATTTTGAGCCAACATTTTTCTCCGTGCAAATTCTCCACAGAAAAAACAGATATCTCGAGTCAAGAAAATATTTTTAAAGACAAACGTTTTCGGGAACCAAGTCAAGATTTTCTTGAGCCAAGAGAATTCGTCTTGGTTGGAGAAGATTTTACTTTATCTGAGAAAATTTAGGTCTCCAAAAAAATTTTCTTGAATCAAGAATATTTACCTTCAGTCGAGAATTTTTTTTTTTGTGTGTAGCGTTTCAAAGCACATATGTAAGTTTTATTTTTAATAATTAGTTTATGAAATAAAAGTAACGAAAATAATGTTGACAAATAAAAAATATAAATAATTGAATTTTAACATGAAGTAGAGTTTACTTTAACTTTTAATTTCTTAAATATTTACTAAACACATACAAAATGAATGAATGCCAATTGCCTATCATTATCGCTAATTAACTTTCCTTTTATTGTATTCCTCTAAATACTAAATCACTTCACTTCCACTGAACACATCCTCTTACTCACCTCCACCCTCGAACAAGGAATCTAAATAATTAAAACTAGAAACCTTTTAAACATTATCGATGAACCCAAGCAAATTAGTAACCATTTAAAATGTAAACTTACTTCTCTTTTCTCATTTCATTTTTACATTCTTTACTTTACTGAGTGTGCTATGGAATAAAGTCTACGAAAGCTGTTATGTCGCAGCGGGTTTCTGTCTCAAGTAATATCAGACCGGTTGATTTTCTTCTTGCTCACTACTCTCAGGTACATAGACAGCTTCAGAGTTCTGAAGAAATGGTACAGGATAAGGATGAGAACAGGGCGAGGCTAATTTGTCTGAACGGGATGACTCTTTCTCTCTCTTTTTCTCTTTATTCGTAACGAAGAAATTACCAACGGCTGTTGGCAAAGTGACGCCATCTCCAACAGTTTTTTCACTTTTTTTTATTTTAACAATTTTACCTACAATCGGGCTTTTTATTTCTATTAACTTACTCTGCTCTTTTATCTCTATTCAACTTACACCGTAAAAATATTTAATGAAATATATTAATTAGTAAAACGGCTGGGGCTAAAAATTACAGGTAATTTATTTAATTAGGGAGTTAGACGTGTTGTTTATGTGTTTATGTAGTCACCGAGTGGTTGGTCCTATTAAATTAAATCGCTGGATATAGAGGAAGTAATCTGAGCGAGCTAGATATAGAGCCTGGTGTTGTGTAGAACGGTACAACTAAGCGTTCATAGCCGCATCGCGTCGCGTGGCGAAGAAAGTTGTGAAAAATGAATAGAAGGCGACCTGACCTTACGGCCTTATCCGTTAGCAAACAATTTATAGAGATACGCTAACATTATCTATTTATTTTTACGAGGGAGAACATGCTCAAGAGTATATCGACTTTGTTTTTCAATACCTCGTTAAATATTGATTTTATGAAAAATTTTTAATGACCTTTTTTAACCGAAATTAAATTTCCTACAAAAAAGGTCTCCATAATTTTTCATGTAAACTCAACAGTTTACTTGTAATGTAAATTTTAAATACTTGGTACCAATTAGTGGATTTTAATTTTCTATAAAAAATTTTGAAATTAAAAATCTGATCAAACTGTTGAAGATATCGAAAAATTGTACTGATACTTTGTTGTAGCTCATAAAATTTCCTACAAAAAATATATCAATGACTTTTTACCGAAACTAAGTAGTTTACAAGATATGACTGAAAGTTCAGTCACCTGTTCCTCAAGTAAGTTTTTCCGTCGTGTTGAATTTAAAAATATCCATTTACAATAACGGCTGAAACAATAAACAATAATCTCATTTAACAGCTTACATACAAAAGTAATCTATATAAGGGGCACTTGAATGAATATCTACGCAACAGAGTTACGCCGACAGTTACATGCAATCGGCATTGAATGCAGAGTATTATATAAGTAACGTAAAACTAAAGCTAAAACTTTAGTACAACAGCTGAGAGTTGAGCTAATGTAATTTTTTTCTTGGCGAGTTGGCATTGATCAACGTCACCGGCGATGTAACACATCTTAGTGTCTAGAAGCTGAGAAATTCGAGCCACGGAATAGAGGGAGAAAAGTGAGAAGAAAGTATAGAACGACTAGATGTAATGGTTAGATCTTTCCGTAGCTTGTCCTCATCCGCATCCCCATCCCCCTCATCTTATCCTGGCATCCTATTCGAGTGCTAGAAGTCCTGGTATAAGTGCCAGTTGTGGGAGAGGGAATAGTAGTAGTAGTAGTGTCGCCCTCGGGCTAGCATAATTTTATTATTTCACCGCGAATGGAAACCCCGTGATAAAAGCGTGGAAATAAATGGAGGAAAAAAGAATTGAATAAAGAGTGGTATAAAAAATATAAAAATATAATGGGAGTGGTGTAGTAGTAGTGGGATAAAAAAAAGTGTGTGGTTGAAAAGAAAATCAAGTACCTGGGATGAAGCTGTAGGTTTTAAAGTAGCTCGTGCCACCGCAGGCAATAGTTGTATTAAACCTGAGGCTCGAATTGAATTAACGTCGACTCGATTACGTTGGGCGCCAGGTCTCAACCTATCAAGCTTATAACTGCCAATCTTTGTATTACACGTACAACTTAATCCCTTCTCGAACCCTTTTATTTTATAATTCTTTGTTTTTAAAAACTATAAATAACGATTGTTTATTCATTTTGTTTACTGTGTGCTGTATAAAAATATCGTCAAAAATGTTTTTACCCCTCGCAGAACTCTCTCGCTGACTTTGTTCCAGAGAAATGCTATCCGGAAGCAAATTATGAATTTCGAATTATTTCGCACTTTTATTTGTTCCGTAACTCAAATTCTTCTTAACAGATTGTTATTAAATTTTTGTGGGTATCAAGGACTGGTTCAATATTTCGATCCCCTCACATTTGAGTCAAATCGATTGATTAGTTCCCAAGATATCGATGGTCCGTACATTCGTACATACATGCCAAGAAACTTAAATGAGCTGTAATGCAGGCTAAAATAGTAGTTTTTGTATTGACTGCAATTTTGTATAAAATGCGAGCTGTGACGATTGACTACCGAGTCGGAGGCTTATACGGAATCGTACTAGATATATACATTGATTTTTGTAAGAAATACGCAAAATGTACGCCAACGAGTGCCAATAGGCGGCAGATTACCAGCCACAAGTAATAAAAGGCACTTAAAATATGATGAAAAATCATGTCACAAGATGACTCAATGAGTTTCTTCGATATTTAATGCGCGCAAGTTATAGTGCATGTAACTAAAACTTATATATCTTGCACTGCTGACGCCACTATTTAAATGATTAGTATTTCTATTACCCACTGTGTTATATATAATATTTTCAGCTGCCGATTATGGGCACTTAGTGGTGTACATCTCGAGTATGTGTTACAAAAATAATTATTTTGAATATAAAAAAAAAAAAAAATTTACATAAGTAAAGTTAATTGCAATTTTTCGGCTGATGAAGAGATGACATTTAGTGTAACCTAAACCAAACAAGCTGGTGTGCAAAGTACTTTCACGCTAGTTATCGGGTAGATGTAACCCCAGTCATAAAATTCAACAGGCACGTTTCGGTCCTATACATAAACAAACAAACAAACAAACACACACACATTTATACAGCTTGTGCGCTCAAAGCCTTTAGTTGAGACTCTGCCCGTAGGAAATGATCGTATCTGCGTCATTTATTGCATACACACGTCTCGCTACCATTCTTCGAGATATTTTTATTCTTTCTCTTATCTATACAAACTAAATTATAACAGGAAATTCTCAGTTACTCTTATATTTATGCCAAACAAATGCACTCGTAAATTTTAATATTCCAATAATTCCTTTATTGTTATTATTATTATTATTATTATTATTTTTTTATTAATAATATCAGTATTAATGTTATTGTTATCGGTATTAATATTATTAAATTAATTAATTAAGGATAATGAAAGGGTTCGGGATAACTGATAAAACATATTGGTAAGCCAGGCGGCACGATAGTGGGGGTACTCTGGTGTATTTAGTAATTACACCGTGAATATATGGTTACGGTAGATTAGAGAGTGAATCAGTAAATTCAATTAACGTTTACTCTACAGTAGTTTCACTACTGTGCGACCTTTGCCCTCTATTTCACCGCATTTCTCGGTAGTCTAACCTACGGCATTGGAACATACGGGATATCTGGGTGCGGCAAAATTTATTTGCTTAATGCTAAGCCTGATTCATTTATACTAGTTATAATTTTTTCAATTATCATAATATTAATAAACAATTATTCCAACATAGATTGACCAACATAACGATCTTCTGACCTTACATGAATATTTTTTTTTGAAAACACAATTACGGGACTTTGAAGATAAGCTCAAATTTATTTAAAACCTCTATAAGTAGGACACAATTTTTTACGTTATTTTGTTTTAATCTGACTTGCATACCTGAATTTGAGCATCAATTTTAGTTTTTTTAAATTTTTATTACGATAACTTGTTTGCGAGTTATCGAATGCCGAAGTAAACTTGACGGTCTGATCTACAAACTTCTATAACTCAAAAACTAAAAATTGCAGATACTTTTCTGACCTCTTCTAGAGTTGGCCAAAAATTTAATTTTTCAAATAGAAAATTGCGAATCGATCTCTGATTTTTCATTTAAAAGTTACAGGCCATAAAAAAAATTTTAATTTTTTTATTTTAGTTACATTTTAACCGGAAATTATTGGAAAAAAAAAAATTCCGTACTTAAATTCGGTGGCGTATTTGAAACTAGACGTATTCAAACTTAATAACAAATTTTTTTGCAAGTCGATACAACAACTCTAGCTAAAGTTACGCTCAATAAAATATACTATCGACATACAAGGTAGTAATAATTAACACCAGGTAATAGTACGGGGTGATTTAATGAAGGATTTACAGCTCACAACTATTCCAGATGAGCAATCTCGAGTGGCACGATGAGTTTGACCGATCGTTATACGCTCGTAAAGACACCATACATATAGAAGCGTGGTTGTACAGCGCCATCAACTACTCGCTAGTACTAGGATGCCATCAATAGAGGGCACAAGTTTTGGATAACTACAAGCTAATGCACCCAACCAGTGGAAACGTCCTTGGTCCTTCGGAAACGGCTCTGGGAAAAACGTTTAACCCTGAAGCGTGATAACAAATCGTGTGTTCCCATACCTCTTTATAGCCAATGCAATATGACTATTCTCTTCTTCTTCCCTCTTCCTTCGCACATTTAACTCTTTTATTATCCGCTCAACGCGGGGGTTTGGGTGATCGACGATCCAAAGCAACTAAGAAACTAAAGTTTAATCGCCATCAACAAATTGCATACGACCAACACCGTAGATCTTAAATATCTTATTATTAGTTTTATTCTCTTTGCAGCTCTTATTCATTTATATTTATACCCATTATCATTATTATTATTATGAATACCTTTCTTATTCTTATTCCTACTATACCTATTATTATCATTATCATTATACTCAGTATTTAAAGCAGTGGACGGCTCAAGTATAATAAAAAATAATAAGCAAGACTCATGATAAGTATAACTCAGAGAAAACGAGAACCGTCTCTCTTAATTTAGCCTCCCATTTAAATCCAACCGTTTTAATTCCAAGCTGAATTAACAAGACCCGGAAAACTGTATAAAAGGCCAGTCCGCGCGGACACTTTAAATCATCATCATCATTATTCTCAAACATAATTTTTAAATCCTCGCTTTTACTACACTCTGAATAAACCAAATACTACTTTGTTCTTGTCTTTTGTTCATCAACGGATCTAATTCCTGCATTATAAATATCAAAAATAAGATGAAATAAATCACAAGAGGTATCAGGTAGTGGCTGGATAGTGAGCTTCCTTATTATAATGGTTAACTGGTCCCATAAACCGGTAGATGCCGGAACACTAGAGCCATCAATAATATTGTTATAACTGATGGCTGACTAGCTCATGGAAGTGGTATCAGTCTTGGGTTATGGTCATGCTCATCAAGACATTAGACATCTAGGCAACTAACTAAGCTGCCTAGTATAGTATAAGATGTTTTGATCCCGCGGCGACAAGTTTATATACAGCTTTATTTATTTCTTTATTGATAATAACCGCCGATAAAAAACCAGGGATGATGATGATTCTTCGTTGGACAAATTACTCAAACTGACAATCGTGAGACTATAAAATCAAGACTCATCAGTGTGAGGTGAGGTAGGGAGCTGGACTGGAAGAAATCAATGTGAATTACAGTACGGCACATCAAATGCAGTTAGCATGTAACCTTGGGCAAGATGTGTGTATGATGTTAAAGCATCTATCTCGAGTGGAAGCGGTAGTTGGGATGAGAAAATAATAATTAGAATGAGCGATGGGCTGGATCAGTTGATTGTTAGACAGGATGCTGAGTGCAACGTCACCTTGCTCTGATATCCAACTCAGAATCGGAGTCAGAGTCAGCAGCAACAGCAGCAGCATCAGCAGGAGAGGTAACATGAGATCCTTTATTCCTTCCGGTATCCCAGAGAGATCGAGGCGTGGCCACTAATCCTGGCTATCGACTTGTGGATATGAATCACGGAACTGGCATAAATTTTATTAAACGTAGAGCATCCATACACTTTAATAAAATTTAACTAGAAACTTGAGGCTGCGTTCAGATGGATAAAGCTCTCTCACCAAGCTCTATCTGATTAATCTGATTAACAGTGTCCCGCTCGCCTTTCTTTATAAACGAGACTATTTATTTGCCTCTAACTTGTAGCCCGTTTTAAAATCCGGCATCGCTAATCTCGTTCCAGCAACGTTGCCGTGGATATTTAAATCACCCACCTTCTGCTTCGTAGACAACTCTCGAACAGCCTTTTTTTTTAACGCTCTTACACTTTTTTTACTGATGCTTCTGTGCTTTGAGTTGTCCCGCGGAGGGAGACTGCAGGCAGAGAACGAGAAAGAGAAAGAGAAAGGCTGGCCGGGCCGAGCATACCATGGCAGGGCAACTCAGGGAGTTCTTAAAGGGAGAATGGGTGGAAAAGTTGGTTCAAGTGCTTGTTTATAAAAGCCGTCAGAGTTAGCTCTCCCCTTAGCTAGGCGGCTCGAGGGTTAAATTCTTGGTCCTTTTATCGAATAAAATTGAGTGGATGCAGGAAGAATTGCTTCCGATAGAAGATGGGAATAAAAAAAAAAGAATATCTGAATAAAAAACTGAGAAAACTGCTCAAGATAAAAAACAAATAAATTATGCACTTCAAGAGACGCTTCAATAATTTTCCAATATTGCAATAGCATCGGAATGTTATTCAAGAGGTGAACGCATTCAACTTTTTACTTTCCACTTCCACCACTTGGTTTGTTTTTTTTTGTCCATTTCATTTGGACAATGTATCGATTGTATAAATGCCGGGACATGAGCCAAAAGAACGCGCGAATGCTTTCAGTATATATATATAAATATATATATATATATATACAGAAAGGGAGTAGTTTTTGAAAGCCGTCCGGCATGGGACAGTAGCACACGAAATACATTAACAATGCTAATAAACCTGCCTTCAACACGAGCCCGTTTCCCATAGCTACTATCGGTCCGCCTCGCTAATTCGTAACGTGAGGGTATATAGAGCTATGCAAACCGCTTTCCGTCCCGTTTACCACCTATCATACCCCTCGTTTTGTGTTTGAAGCATCGACTTTACGAGATACACCTCCATAAAATGTACGGTCCATTCATTTGTTCGTAGATACATTTCGGGCGACAGTTTTCATCTGTACAAACAAATATACACAGCATATCACTTATAACAACGAGCTCATTTAAATGTCACGAAATTTTGTGTTTTTCGGACCGGAACCCCGAACATTACGCTGCCCGTTACAGCGGTAGCTAAATGGCTAAATAAAACAAACTATGGAATAACAAATGAGCAAAGTGGATAAAAAAAAAAGTAAATATACTGTTTGTGGTAACATTAATGCATACTGTTAATAATAAAACAAAAGTCAAATAAATCAACATCACCGTTGGATCCTATTAACTATAATGATGATATACTGGATGTGAGAATAGTCAGTGTGTCGCTAAAGTTGCTGGAGTCGCCGTAATCATCATCAGACTCTCCAGAGTTCTAGTGTCGCTGAATGTGTGACGTCCCACGATAATTATATGAACAACTTTCGTAGACCAAGAGTAAGAAGCCGTTGAGTCGTAGCTCTAGAGTCTGGATTCTGTATTCCAGTATGTTGGTACATAGCATGGATATGTCAGGCAAATCGAGCGTGACGAATTACCCTGGATTTAACTTGGTGAGATAAAGGTTACTCGAGAAGGAGACACTAGTTCTAGGGATATTACTTGGCAAGGGGTGTGGGTTGCTGGAGGTTAAAAAATAATAAGAGAAACATGAATGCGTTGAGTTAGAGCATCTCTGTAATGTCGACATTAAATCCTGTTGGGCGGCTTGTGAGACCTTGTATCACTATCACACTACACAGTCTTGATATTATTTCTACAGCGCCACAAGACTTGTTTTATATAAAGGAATAATACGAGAGTGTGTACCCCCTGTGTTACGTCGTTCGATCGGAGAACTTGGAACAGACATCTTGGGATGCAGTAAATTACTCGTTACAATATAAAACGTGCATCAACTCGACATAAAACTCACCAGGACTTTAACTGCACGCGATATTATACGAGTGCACACCACTGGGAGCCATTCGTCTCTCAGTGTGTGCTGTTGCTGTTGTTACTACTGCTAGTTCAAGAAGAGTAAGCCGCTGCATCCGAATGGCTAGCTACTAACGGCGAATAGTCTATTAATTAGATATTCATTACATCGGGCACGTTAGTTTTGATTTTTATTATTAAACATTAAACATGCACTGATGCTCGTAATTGTTTAATAATTACAGTAATAATTAGATACGAGTTATGTGCGATGACAATGACTGCGGAAAGGTTTTAACCATCCAGAAAAAAACTTTAAACTCCAACAAAGAATGAAAATATAGGGACCGTGTTAACGACCTGTAGCGCACTTCGTTTTGGTCAGTGAGCATGTTTCGTTTGGCGCCCAGTGACATTCACGTTAATGACCACGGAGGCGGTTCAATTGGTCGAGGGACAATAACAATCCTCGTTCTTTCTCTCTCTTGTAGGCTGGCAATGTCATTGTTGTAATGAGAATCATGTACCGTTGACTATAGCCAGTATACCCTGGAAGCCGGACTGCGGTTAGCATTTGGCAGACTGAGAAAGAAACAAACAGAGACTTTGGGCGCAGGTTGCTGGTTGTTGGATGCTGGGTAAACAATGACATTCCGCGGTACGAGATCTTTGTTGCTCATTTCAGCGTCCTCTTAGTGGTCAGCTTTCCCGGAGCCTAACTCATTTCTCGTCATATCCGGTGGCTTTGTTGGTGCTCGATGCACTGGGATAACGACCGGTACCGAATTGGTCAAATCCACTTTGGCAAATTTTATCCGTCAGTGCTTTTTATAGACACTAGAGATTTTTTTTTCTTTTTTTTTTTTTTTTTATCAATGTGGGAGTAGAAGAGCGAAAAGAGCCATTTTAAGCGCTCTCAGGACGACTATTGCTAGCGAGCTACGTACGGAAGTAAACGGTAATGACAATCACTGAGTGTAGACTCCGAGTGAGCATTGTGCAGGTGCGAGTAGCGGGTCACACGACTTGAAAGAGCCATCGCCCGTTCTTTTATACCTCAGCTATATCTCGTGTATGTCTCACGACCTTGCAGGATAAATTCACTCACCAACACACAGCAATTCAGCCAGAGAATTCTCCCCCGCACATCCACATAGACTCACTTGCCACTCTCTATTCTATCTTTTGAGCTCACCCATTCGTCTCTCCCGTCGCTTCAGAATTAAATTCCGTTATTCTGGCAACCTGCTCGCTGTTGTACGATTAACTCTTTTATAAACTCCAACAGGCGTTTTGTTTTTCTTATTGCTCTCTGGTTAAAATGTTTATCTGTATCCATAAAGGAAAACAAAATCCATAGATAGATAAATAAACAAATAAAAATACGGGATAGATACAAGCCTAGAGATAGGCGTGGATCTTTGACAAGATCTTTAATCGTGATCGAACTTGACTTTGGGTCTCACGAATATAAGAGCTTTACTACGGGGCTTTTGTTCCGCTCCTTGATAAGATTCAGTAACACAACACAATTGTTGTCGTGTTTTATGTGTGTGCATTAAATAAAAAAAAAAATAGTGTGGTGATGTTGCTTGGCGAGATAAAACACATATACATACACACACACAGATGCACACACTCTCTCTCAGAGGCAGAGTCGAGGTGCTGGTACAGGCAATAGATCGGAGAACTCGGGGTACTTTAATGTTACAAGTAAAATAGAGTATGGCAAAATAGGCAACACACCAGCAACCCAGGCTTACTATCAATCTTGCGTTGATACTGCGGACGAAGAACCCGGCGCCCCCATAACAGCGAAACTTTAATTACTACATTACTTGGGTGAGTTTATGAATCCATCACTTTACGACAGTGACTTAATACATACAAATATATATTGCTGGTTGGCTGGCTGGTTGTTTGGTTGGTTGGTTGGTTGGTTGGTTGGTTGATTTTACTTGGAGCGTTGCAGGTAATGGCAAACAGAGAATAGAAAAATTCAAATGTAATAGGCAATGGCAATTGAAGCGTCGTAAAAGTAATTAGACACGGTTAGGAGTTGCTGTCTCGACGAGTAAATATTATTTTATATGATAACAACTGTAAATACATGACTGCTATTTACTTATTTAGCTTTAGCTTCAGCTTCAGCTTGTTCTTGTACTTTTTATTTTAACGTGTTCAGTGATTCTGCAAGCAATTGAATGATTCAAAGCTGCTGATTAAAGAGAAATCCTGAGGAAGAGTATAACTACAGGTATAGAGAGTTAAAGCTACAGTGGGAGCTACAAGTTATACGTGATGGTATTTTCCCAGTGTCGTGCAGAGTTGTAAGCTCGCGCAGCTTGTGCCAAAGGGATACTATATTACTATGGATGCGCCTCGAGTCCGATCGATGTGGAACGTGAAAGCTTGCCCCTCTTAACTATATCCACATGTATTAGGCTCGTTTATACTGGTAATAGTGAGCTGGTTCACTTGGACGCTCGTGTTACCATTTTAGCGGGTGACATCGTGATGATGAACCAGTGACGATGGGCGTCAAATAATTACAGGTTATATGTTGTTATACGTGGAGAGTCAAGCTGAAGATGAGAGTGGGTGAGGATGAGGGTGAGGGTGAGGGTGAGGGTGAGAGTGAGGGGAGATGAAGAGTAGGTATATCGTGGATGTGGTGGAGAGGGTGCTTTGTTTCCAATAATTCGAATTGTTGGAATTCCAGAATTCGTCCTGCTGTTACTGGGGTTGTATTATTGGGCGCAATATCAGCTTGCCAATGGTGAAAACGCTTTGATTTGCTTATCAATCGACGAGCATTCCACGGTCCAACTGCCAAATATAAACTATAACTGAAAGCCATCCACTAACTTGTATTTTACCTTGTGAATTCTCTTTGTCATCATTGTGCTTATATATTTGATATTGGGCTGGTTTTAATGATACTCTGAACCAGTGCAATTAGTAAAATATTTAATTATATAAATATTAAATTTGTATGAAATAGAGTTTTATTAAATTTCATGAAAAATCATTATTTATTTCCAATATTTATATAATTATTACATTAAATAAAAATTCCAATTAAAACACTGACTTTACCAAAAAATTAATTGATACCTTTTTTTGTAGAGGGTTAAATTTTTTAAAAAATAATTCCCACATATTTTATTCTGGTTTCCAATTATCTGACCTATAATTTAAGTTATAAAAAAAAAATTCCGTTGCAATGAAAAAAAAAAATAATAACCAAAAATTTCTTCCTGCCCCCTCTTCTGTTCGACACTTACAATGAGTCATAAATTGTATCTCGACGCGTGACAGAACGTGACCTCAAATGCTCATTTGAGGTCGCACGTGATAATTTAACATGACCGGTGTTCGGTATTCGCCTCAATATCGACTCAGTGGTTGTTTCTTTCTCCTTGCGTATACGCACTATCGGTCTCCTCAGTAGTCCTCGAATCCTCGACATTATACATTACACTATCGTAAGCACATAACTCGCGACTTTGCAGTAGTTCGCATTCGCTTGACCGAGAAAACGAATACCAAACCAAAAGAGCTGTGACCGTTATATTACGCGATAAGTACATCTACCCAGGAGCATTACACGTGGTCATCGTGCGAAAATACTACTGGACATAAATTCAATTCGATCCGATCCAACAAAAGATTATTTTCTCATCCAACAACCAGCTACCAGTCACCAGTTACCCAATTTTCATAAAGATTTATCACCATTGCCCTACAATTCAGCAATTCCATCAGAAATTCTTTCAGCAATGTTTCCATCCTTGAACATAAATTTAGTTTTAAAATAAAAAGAAGCCCAGCGAGCAGGATAATTTTGTTTAAGCTGCTTATTGAGTCGCGTGGCACGAAATACCGTAATGTACTATAAACCAGAGCTGGGAAGCGGAGCGATATCACCATAAACAAACATTTATCGTCGAAGTGAAATTAATTATGGAGATTACCGCGTGAACACGACAACCAGCGTGTATATAGTATAGGAAACCTAGACCGTGATGTTGGTTCACGTTCGTGAAGATGGAGTTAGAGTAGAAGCAAAGTAGAAGCAGAGTATTAGCAGTGGAAGCAAAAGCAGGGATATTAAGTAGAAGGAGGTTTTCGATAAATATGTACACGTATAGTCTATGTCCCTCGATATATCTAAGAAACTAAGAATTGTATATGACTAGAGTACAGAGTGCAGTGTTGTGAGGGCTTGTGAGAGGCTCATCAGAGTTTATTAACGGCAAATACGCGGATTCGTTCAATTAGCGATAAAAAGACATGAGGTCAACCAGTCAAAGCACCTTCAGTCTCTATGGGATCTAAGATGTCGGTCGGTCGTAAATTCACGTGATCTACGTTTTCAGTCTTTAAATTCTTGGTTCGATGTTGAGACAGAGATGGCATCCAGTGTTCATGGTCTTGGTTGGTTAACTGACTGCATCATGAACCAGGATTTAGTGTTGCTGATAGGGTTATTGCTAAGCCATTGAGTTCTTGGGTTGAGGTTGAGACCGAGAATGAGAAAATGTATTAACCGTTATTGTGGTAACGTGGATCGTGGTGACGCAAACGCAAAACTGGGCACCTGGTGCTAAGTGCCAACGCCAAGGTTGTCTAGTCCTACACAAGGTAACGCCGGTGACTACTCACCATCACTTGATCTTTTCACACGTGCGACTACTTTTAAACATGTGGATCACCATTTTAAATCCTTCGGTAAAATTTCAGTCATTTTTTTTTTATGTCAATTTGTGCGGAATTATATAGTTCTATCTGAGGTATTGAGTTTTTAATTTTAAATAGAAGTTAATTTTTTTATCTAGTCATCATAACTCTAAGGGAAATGTTTACTTTAGATTACTGTTGTAGTAAACAGGTACCTGTTGTAGTTTTGAAGGAAAATATAATAGGGTCTGTGAATGGGCGTGAAATGGATTGTACTACCTGAAAATTTGGGCCTTTGTTAGAGAAGGTATTTACTGATGTTTACACTTCAAGAGTGACTTAATATTTTTATGCTACTATCAACGCTTCCTTTTAATAATTTTATCAAATATTTTTATAGAGATTGCTCTAGCGTGAGTTAGAATTTTTGTGTAGATAAAAAAATAAAAATTTTATTAATTTTAACTGCTTCATATTGGCCTGTAAACTTTTAACAAAAAGGAACTGTCGCTCAAATCAGTCGACGGCCTTGAAAGATCAGACATTTGGCTAACACGAGCAGGGGTTAACGAACTCTCAACGATTTTTAGTTACCGAGTTACGAAGAATTTAAGTTACCTTTTTTTTTGCTTCGTCATTGGATATAAATGCAATCGTAGAAAAATTATAAAAAAAAAAAAGGATAATTGGACCTATAAATACCTACTTTCACATAATATAAAAAATAACTAAATTTTTTTTAAATATCTTCCGTAATAAAACAAAAAAATTTTATTACCTATAAATATTTTCAAAAACATCAAAAAAAAATTTTTTCAGCTATTTCAAGATAAATGGTTTAGAAAGTAGGCATTTTTAGTTTTAAATCATTCATTTCTTGATTTTTTTTTTTTT
The DNA here is from genome assembly GCF_029852145.1 of Microplitis mediator. Lineage (NCBI taxonomy): Eukaryota > Metazoa > Arthropoda > Insecta > Hymenoptera > Braconidae > Microplitis > Microplitis mediator. The sequence goes on along the minus strand of NC_079969.1, from coordinate 10,298,211 downwards.
TTTCATCCCGATATGAACAGTTATAGAAATCAGCTCGAGCAGAAATCAATTTTTCAATCGCATTAATCTAGATTTAAATTTCCACGTCCCACACATAAAAATATCAATAATTACTTGGTAAAATGGGTATAAAAAAGCGTTAAATGCGTGAGAAAATGATTAAAATCACAGGTGACAAACAACTAAGCATTAACGCCAGTATTAATCCCCACAATCTCATCTACAAAAAAATCCCTATCTCAGCTATATTTTGCCAGACACGAAAAAAAATTCTTCCGTAATGTAAGGCCACGTTGTTCACACGCAAATAAGTTGCTACAATTTTTATCATACGCGATAACCCTCGTCCCAGTGTAGTTTTCTTATCAAGGTATTAAACGTTTCTACTCTACTCTAGTCTACTCTGCTCTCGCTGACTCTGCTCGTGCGGAATGTCGAATAACTTCAGACGATAGCCAGATGAGTTAAATAATTGCAGTTTCTTAAACATTCAACGGCCTAGATATGGGCACTACTAAACATGCAAGATTATTTTTAATGTCACACATAAATATACAATAATAATAATAATAAAAACATAATAATAATAATGATCGCAATGATAATAATATTAATATGATCAAGAAAAGCTGATCCGGCTGAACAAGATCCGCGACACGCTCCGTCTCATCTAAAATGTGCAACCGAATAGCTTCTCGAGTCGTTCATCCGTCACTTTTTATGCATCAACATTAAAGATACCCGTTGGTTGATATGCTGGTCATACAACAGCCTCCATCCGCAGGACGGTCTTGCTCTTACTTTTATCCGGTCAGAACGCATTCTTAATAAACACTGCGACAACCGAGAGACCGGGGCCTTAAGACTCGGGACTGGGGACAACATCTAGCTCTGAACGTTTCGCTACGCAGGACATGCTCGACAGAGGTATGCAGGCCCGTAATTATTATTTATCCGCGTCGGATCATCCACTCCTTTAGCTTTGCCTTTACCTTGAATCCGCGAGCTCTATATGCGTACCAGGTACCCGAAGAAGGGGTTTCCAGCAGCAATAACTTGCACGCCTGCGTAATGACGGACTGTCATTCTTCGCGTATCTTTCCGGCAAAGATTCTTGCACGAGATCCTCTCCCCCTACACCTTCATGTACATGTACACCAACATCATTATCATTATCATTATTATCATCATCATCATCATCATCATCTAGGTTTTTTTCAATTCAGCCTGGTCTATGTAATCTATAACTACACGATCGAAATTATTCTTACCGTTAAAAACTCTGGTTATGGTAGTTTTTTCCTTTTTTTTTTGTTTCATTTTTAATTCGTATGTTTATATGTTGGGTCTTTAGTAATAATTTTAATCCGTTTCGTCGGACAAACGGTTGTTTTTAATTGGGTAAGGCTTACAAAAAAAGACCGGTAATTAATTTAAAAAGTATGCGGTGCTGGTGTTACAAAAAAAATTATAAAAAATCTATAGCCCGTTCCTATTTCGATTAATGACGAGCGTTTAGTTCTCGAGAAGGAAAAGTGATTCTGATGAGGCCGAGCAGGAGGATACTGCCCATATTACACGAATAAGGAACTTGGGTTTTAAAATATGTGCATAGCAGGAGCGTTATGGAATATTAACCTGAGCTGAGCTGGAAATACTGAGAGCAATGTCAGAGTAGAGGGGAACGAGTCGGAGTTGGAGAAGGGCAAGTTTAAGGCAAAAAATGAATAGTGAGATTGTATAGGTGGAGGTGGAGGAGGTTGGAGGAGCTGGTAAAGAGTTTAAATCAGGTGGGATAGGGCCTAGGAGGGGGGAAGATGTGTGCGAGCGATGAAAAAGCGACGTTTTCAATGGTGTCGTACTTGTTCTTCTTTCTCTTGGCGATCGTGAGTCGTGCGTACCGTTTGTGTCCTCCTTAGGCCTCACGGCCTCTCCAGAAACCTCAGACGCGGTCGGTCGGTCGCTCGAGAAAGAACCACGCGGGTGCATGCCAGGTGCATATCCTTTACAGGCCGATCCGTAGCTTTGACTCTCAGTCGCTCAACAAGTTGAGTGTTTTCGTGTGTGTTTTTTATTTTTTTTATTTTTCGCGTGTGACATTTTCAGTGTTACCAGTTAGGACTTTATTTCAAGGTAATCATTTTTAACTATTTTATTATAAAATTCTTTTCGAATTTGAATCGAATCGGTTGAGAATTTGTGATTTTTTTTCTTCTTCTGAAACGTTTGCAAGAACCTTCGTGCCGGGTGGCAGTCTTGCATCATCAGCTAACGGGAAAATATATATGCAGGCCTTGGATTGGCAAGAACGTCCGTTGGTTCGTTCATCCGTAGGTTCGTGCGTGCAAACAACATTTGTACTTCTATGTACATAGAAAATATTTTTTAGTATCTTTTGTACACAATCCTCATCGGCCAGAGTAATGGTGATGGTAATTGGTTTCATTTTCAATAAGATTTCAAAGAAACGACCCGTACCGGGGTCAAGGGAAAAACTTTGATGATCTTGCGTGCTTGCATCATAATGCAGTAGTCTAAAAAATGTAGACAGCTTCTATCTCTATTACTGTTTATAAACTAACCAAGTATACACCAGGAAAGATAGAGAGGAATGCTCCCGCATATATTTAACTAGCCCCACGTCTTTCCGCATTTCCGAGTGTCAAGATAACGATGTGTACACTCGGCACCCAGGGTGCGCTCCTACAAAGCTAGAGAATGAGATAGGGACGTAGACGTGGATGTGAGCTAAAAAAAAAAAAAAATAGTTACGTTTAATCTCAACCGAGTACCAGTCAGATGCTTGAGCGCTGCAGTAAAAAGGAGTACATGCTTTTCTTTTAAGTGAACAAACTAAATATTTACACAAGCCCATGAATATATACAGCACAGTTGCCTAGAAAAAGCAACATGCTAGATGCTAGATTCTAGTCTATATACTTTTTTTACACCTCATTTATTCTTTATCTCTTGTTATAAGTTTTTACGTTTTATTTGTTATCCAGGTTCCAAGGCAGCTAGAGCAGATAACTTGATTTGCAATGAGTCACTCGAGTGCGTTAATCTTGACAGTGTCACTCCTAGTATGGGGCCACTTTGTACTGGGTGACGGAGCTTCATCCACATTTAGTTCTTCAGGTCCATTGTCGTCGACACCAACGGCTGTTTCAGAACCCTCAGGTGCTTCCGGGCCGGACTACACCGGACCGTCGGCAGGCTCGGACGAATGCGATCCTGAGATGGTCGGCTTCGAGCTTGTCACCGGATACGTTTATACAGCGCCCACCAACATGCTAGAATCTATACCCGGTATACTTATGCTCACTGATTGCTTGGAAACCTGTCAAGCGAACGACTCTTGCCAGGCGGTCAATTATGAAACCGGACTCTGTGTACTATTTAGTTCTAATGCTGACAACAATCCAGGTAAGAAATATCAATGACTATAAGACAAAATAAACAATAATTTTATACAATTTATCATTACATTATCTTGCCCGTATCAATTCAACTTTTAAGCCCCTTCGAGAGTGATTATTAATTTCTCTGTCCAGAGCTTAAGTGACTGAAGCATTGTTGCCCGGGGCTAGTCTACTTCATAAATATATATATATATATATTCGAAGTAGACTTGCTGGCAAGGGAATATTCTATGTGAATAATGGATACCGGTATATAAGTGAGTGTAATGAGAAACGCACTAATTGAATCTTCCGGGGTGCAATTAATAACGCGAGAGAACACATCCGCATTTGTAACTACAGCTATCCTTGTATTATTAATTTAATAATAAGAATCCAAGATCGAGGGAGACGCTGAGCGCGTGAGATTGCTTTGTAAGGAAGTGAGTCGCGTGGCCGTTGATTATTAAAGATAATAACCTAATAAAAATAATTATCTTTAATAAAATATTTATCATTTGCTATTTATACTTCTCTCTTTCTTTATATATATATATATATATATAAAGTAACAGGATTCACACGATGAGCTACAAAGGTGACAGAAAGTCACGATCACGATCGTTACCAGCGCCCCCTTGGCCCGTTAGTCGTGTTAGCATCGTCACCTGAGCACTGACCTCACCACGACCAATACGAGTCATACATATTTATATATAAATCTATTAAATAGATACACATGACACTTTAGGCTTGACGTTTAGATTAACCGGCTTAAAGCCGGATTCGCGATAAAGAATGAGAACAAAAAAAAAATAAAATATAAATTAACTAAATAGATAAAAAGAAATAAGGCGAATCCGATTTAATGGAAAACGGTACAAACCAACCGGAACATAATAATTTAATAGCAATTAACCGTCTCAAATCGGGAGTATTTACATGGTTAATTTAGTTGTGTTGAATGGAGCTAACAAAATAATCCGTACAATTGCTGCAATTTGCGTTGATTAGCAAATTATGGGGAAAAAATAAAAAAAAGAAAAAAGGTCTGATGTCTCTGTTCCGATATCGGGGATGGCTCGTTAGACGGGCACGGAATCGTATGCGAACAATTTTAAGCTCGATTACGGCAATCAGCTATGGCGGAGTGCTCGGAAAAATGGATGGGGAAACTGGGAAGAACTGAAGAGAAACGCCGCTGGAGACTAGAATTCTAGCAGTTCCAAGTACATTCCTTTTTCCTGTTGCCCTCTCGCTCCATTCTGTCTCCTTACGCTCGCCCGAGATCATCGCTCTTTCGTTTCTCAAGAGCTTCGAGCTTCTTAGCTATCCAATGGGTAACTCAAGAGCTGTTTCTTAACATTAGACTCTCGATACTAGAGTATTGATAGCTAAGTCCAGTCCTACTTTCCTTAGGTTTTTTTTCTCACTTATTGCTTACTTTTAGATGAAAGTCTACCGGCTTGAATTGTTACCAAGTTGATGCGGTTTAAATTCTTCGATGATTTTTTAATTGATTTTATTACATCTGTTTGTAAGAAGTGACTAGTATCGCAGATGTGAAAAAAATAAAAAAAAACGTCCGAATGGAATTTAAACTTGGGACAATCGTGATGGACTCGGTAGTAAGCGCGAGTAGGAGACGCCAACCAACGAGTTGTCACGATCACGAAACTTTTGCCGAACCCGTTATTCGCTGCCACGAACCGATAGGATCACCAAGGCCCAACAACCAACAGAGAGAGGTAGATCTGTATAGCTATAGGTATCGCTATTGAGAGTCGTTTCTCGGCGACTTCCTTGTCCAGCAATACAGGCCACGCCAACGAGCAGTGTCTCCGAGTATGTTCTGATTGTTTCTCTTCCTGCTCAAGAACATTATACACCACTCTGGCTATATCATCCACACACTTGCACCCCGCCAATGGACTTTCACACTGATTATTCACCCACAAACTCAACAATCGCTTCATCCTGGCCTTGTTTGTACCTCAACATTATTCCGGATATAGTATTTTTGACTTTGAAAAAACAATAAAATGAAACAAAATAAAATGAAACGAAATTAAAGATAATAGCTGATGACTAAAATCAATTTTATGAGTTGTCTGAATGTCTATCGTAAACATAAAAACATAAATGGTTTGAGAATAATGAAACTAAAAACAAAAGATAGGATGGAGTAGATACTAGAGAAAACAATAAAAAAAAAAAAAAAGAAAAAAAAATGGTATTAAATTAGCCATTAAAACAATATTCACACGGTAAATCCGTGGAACGTGAAAACGTCATAAAATCTCTTTACGCGGCCTCGACAATTCGATTTGGCTCGTGTTAGTGCCTCGTGCTTGGATTATGTGTGTGAATGTATGGACGTGTGTTGCAGAGAAAAGCAAAGAGTACAATGGTCATTCGGATGAATGAATCTCTCAACCCAGAAATTCGTCAATTCCAATAGGATTTAACTATAAAGCTAGCCAACAACTCTTTGAATCAACATTCGCGAGACCAGCATCCAACATTGGATAGAGAAGTAGATGCTGCTGCTGCTGCTGCTGCTGCTGCTACTGCTGAGTGCAAAGTGTAGAGTATAAAGTGTGGAGGAGTTTCTGTGCGATGCTGGCAATTTTTCATGGCCTCATTGTCCTCGATATCATGTCACGAAAGGTCGGTCTTTGTTCCTACGGGCTCTCTGAAATAACTATGCTGACTCGACGCTATTCCAAGATTTCCTATCACACTGCCAGATCTACATCCACGTTTGCATGTATGTTTATTGTAAATATATATATGTTATGTATTAAATTTATTATAAAGTCCAAGCCGTTAGATGTGTAGGCGGTAATTACGTTCAATCGTCAATTTAAGTCGCACGCTCCCATTAGTGCATCACACGGCGAAATTCGAGGGAAAAAATGAGAACGAATGAAAGGAGCCGGGATAATAAAAAGAGCTTCTCATACACATTGAATCGTGACAAGATATATAGGTTGATATACCTGTATAGAGATGGGATAACGGGTCGGGCGCACCGCCTTTCGACGTGCACTCGGTTCGCGATACGTGACTGTCCTATTGACAGTGGGCTACACAAGGAGAGACTACGACCGCAATGTCGTGCGTGATTACCAACGAGAGATCACGAGTATCAAGATCAGTCCGGTTAATCGTTTATAAATTCAAATTAACTAGGCCAATGATATATTGGCTTTTAAAATTATTCATCAGGAAATTCAGGCAGTCGAAAATCATGTGGGTTTTGTTTCATTTCTTTTATTTTATTTTATTTGTAACTTTTTACTATGAAAATCAACGATTTTCAAAAATTCGGGAAGTTATTGTTTTCGGCCTGATTTTCAAAAATCAAGTTTTCATCAGATGACAACGTGGCGAGGTCCTGAGAAGCTATTCTGACTTTTTTCAAGATGATGCCCGAGTGTATGTGTGTGTGTGTGTGTTTTGATTAGTTTATGTTTCAAGGTTATGATCTAATTCAAATCTCCTTCCACTCTTTATTGTGATAACTTACATTGAGTTCTATTTTAATTTATTCGTTATCTTAAGAAGGGTTCGGACTTTTCTCTCTATTACACTCAAGTCCACGAACAGTACTATCAATGTTGCACTTGTGCAGTAAATGGAAACTTTGGCCGAGTGTTTCTCTTAAACAAACGAATATTATCAATCAATTTAAGCAGACTTTGCTATATTAGACAGTAGTGCATCAATGTGCGGTCTGTATTTTGTATTTAGAGATTTTGTTTCCGAAAAAAACTCAGCCGAAAATATCTGATAACCCCTGTTAAGAATAATCATACACATTAGTTGGAAGTTACATCTTTTTTGATTTTAATTATTTGGAATTTTTTGAATTTTCGTTGTTCAAAATGATATACAACTTTTTTTGAGCTCGAAGAGCAGGAAATTTTGGAGGTGGCCCGCAGGTTCAATGATTTTCCAGATTTTTTTTTTTTTACATGCAGGTCATAAAAAAATCTAGGATATGCTGGTGGTTTGAATGGTATGCAAAAACAATTAACACCTTGATAATCGGATCAGGTAAATAATAAAATTAAAACAGGGTTTTGAATACTAAAAAGACAGTGCCCTGAGTGGCAGTAAATAACCGTGGGAAGTTACTGTTGTACACTTCATTGGAATACTAAATACACATGGTGTAATAGTATTGGTGGTGTTGGGTTTGAATTTTAGTAGGAGGTAGTTTAACGTCCGTTGGCAGACAAGACGTGGATATCTAGTCAGCCATGAGCAGATGAGGTAGAATAACGCTCACGTTGGCTTACGTTGGCGGTAATCGATCCACGTATAAGGCATGGAAAAGGTGTACCCGAGAATAAGTCTAAAAGGGTTTATATTCTGAGTTTGTGATATTGTTTAAACATATACGTGTTTACTACATCGCAATATTAACCCAATATCCACCCGGAGGTTATAATTTATGGGAATTTCATTGGTAGTGTCGCGCCACAGTCGCGCCAACCCCTCAATCCCTAAACTTCAACCCTCTTCTTCTCTTTAGACACAATTTGCATACAGCTACGCTAATAGTCCGTGATATCGTGGATGTAAACGTGAGCAGAGCATCCCGTTGGTTTTTACCGAGTTTAATTTTTCACCATTTCAAGAGCGATAAAAATAGTTATTAATCCTCCCTCGTTGGCTACCGAGATTAGAAAAGGAAAATTTAAAAAAATAAAAAATTTTTAAAAGTTTAATTTAGCGTTCATTCGCGAGAAATGTATAAAGAATGAAAATATATAACAGTAGCAGGTAATAAAGTTTAAAAGAATTTATAATGAACGGAATAATAATGAAATGAATTTTTTAATGCATAATAAAGTAGGGCATTAATTATTAATAAGAATTTTTTTAATATTGATATTTATTTAAGCGGCTTAAATATTGGCTCGGTATTATAATTTTTCATTACCCAACAAGGATTCATCAAAAGCCAATTGATTTTTATTGTTCGCCAAGCAGATAAGAATTGCTGATTCATCAGCGTCAAGACAATTGTCCCCAGGTATCTGATGATGCACCAGAGAGTGGCTCAAAGCACACTGGATGCCAAAGTAAATATAAATAATTTATTAGTACATGGATAATAGGGAGGCTACTTGGATACTTACTCTGCATAGCCGGACTTAATGATGAGCTCATGTGTAATTTGCCGTATCGCAGTGGCACGTTCGTATTAATAATAACCGTAAACTATTGAGACATAAGTTTAGTCGTATGTTAGCCTGTTTTGCTTGATTTAACTTTAGTAATCTACCATAGGACTAGATAAAATTTTCACTCGATATGAGAAGAAGGAAGCTTTGATCTTTGGAAATAATTTAAGTTTAATATATAAAATTTTCCCGGGCATTGGATCGGTATCAGTAACTAGGTCACTTGGAGATGTGAATCATGGAAATTTTTCATTGGATTGCATAACTGTCTGGTTGGTTTATAGCAGAAGCAGCGAGTTGATGCAGGGTAAAATTGTTTAAATCGGTCAGAGCATCACTCGGTCAGCTCTAGAGTCTAGAGTCTAGAGGACCATTGAAAAATTTGCTGGCATCAGTTCAAGACTTATTGACTCGTAGTTTATCACGTAGTAAACATTAAGCCTACTTGAATTTACGAAAAATAATTTGGCTTTTTATTGTTATTGTGGCTGTTGCTATATCTATTTCTATTTCTGTTTCTGGTGTTGTTTAAGTTTTCAAAGGTTATAATATTTTATGGGTTTCAAGTCCTGCTATGTGATAAATCCAATATTTAAAGTGCGCTTTGATGTTGGCTGGATATAAGCGTGGATGCTCTTATGCGAGTTTGAATAGCACGATTCAGCATCAAACGGACGTCGTTTTCACCGATCAATGTAGTCGCTGCTGCAGTCTACCGTAGGCTCGTACTCTGAGACTGCTGAGGGTGACTCCAGCCACGATGCTTTTATGTGTATTAAATATATGTAAGACGATTGTTACCAGCACATAACCAGTTACGATTCATCTTTCATGAGCCAACGGATCTTTAAACGTGCCTCGATTATACAACTCTCATATTAAATTATTATCATGTATTTTATCATTGGCTTTTTTTATAAGTTATGCATTTATGAATAAATATTTATGCCGTAAAATGGGACATTTCGCGATCATTTCAAATTCATAGATCAGTAATTTTGACGGAAATTGAAATATGAAGTAGAAATTTTTTTTTTTTTTACGAAATTCGGTTTAATAAATTTTTAGTTAACTTGATGAAAAATCATTTTTTTGGAACTTAAAAGTCGAAATGCTGAAATTAGCGAAATTCAAAAACTTTTTCTCTAGCTTTTGAATGAAAAATCGGAGCACGATTTAGAGATTTGGAATTTAACGATCAGACTTTTAGCCAACTCTAGAAGTGGTCAGCAATATATTTGCAATTTTTTTATAGATGAGGACATTTTCTTGGCTTTGATATTCGATGACTAACGAACGGATTATTATTATAAGAAATTTTTGAAAAGTGAAAATCAAAGCCAAAGCTGCAAGGATTTATCCCACACATACGACAACAAGAAAAAATTATTTATAAATTTTGAGAGGTATAAAAGACCAAACCGAATTTTCATAAAATATCTTTCTAATTACTTTTACTAAAAGTAATCGAAAATAAATTTTTCAATTAATTTGTATTCGAGCTTCGACAAATCGCATAATCTAAGCTACAAAATAAAAACTTTTAAATTTCAGTATAATTATTTTCTGAGGAGATATGCTAAGTTAAATATAAAAATAACAAAGTTTAATGTCTTTATTTCTGTTGTTAGTTAGTGATTGTCAGTAAAAATATGATTGGCTAGCGTTAAATATGAGATTTAGTCTTAGGGCCAGTGGTCAAAGACACTCAACTTCCGACAAGCGGAAAAACAACCAGGTTTACATGGCATGTGTTCACTTACTGTAAAAGACCACCCACAATTAAAATATGCCTCGCTGGTTATAACATACACAGACACATAAATGTATATTTATACAATGTAACCTATAACGTCGGTTGTCAAGTGCACGAAGCATTTAAAACAAAACAATATAAAATAGTAGAGATAAAAAAGCATTCACTCATAACCGAGACCTGAAAACTCTAAACTATGAACTGTTAACTGAAAACTGGTAACATTATAACCTTACGGTTTTAATAAAAGACATCAACAACCCATTGAGAAACTTAAACAAGTTTAAATACATTAACTACATACAAGTTCCCAATAGACAAACTGGTGTAAGTTAGCACATTAAAGTTACATAATAAACTAACTAAAATAATCTCGAGCCTTGATGTAGTTAGCATATGTACCAAGACAAGTTTGTCACATTAAAGTTGAATTACAAGTGCTACAATGATAGACTCTAAGTCTAGTAGTGTATGAGCGAATTTAGTTTAAAGATAAAGTTTGTGGCGTACCTTCACCATCTACTACTACTTAGAGACACCCACGTACCAACTAGAATATATATTCTATAGGATCCTCTGTAGTTTCCAGTCTATAGTCTGCAGTCAGCACACATTGGATTGGATGGTGTGACGCTAAGATACTGGGATGGTGATGAGTGTGCGTTGAAATTCAATGAAATTTATACGAATCAACGATGTACTTAGGATCTCAATGCTCTATTACCTTGTAATGCGGTAGCTTGTAAAGTTGTATCTATTTGAGGTATAGCTACAAATCCGGAAGTTATAGGAAGAGGCTGATAGAGGATTGATCTAGACCGAGATAAATTTTTGAATATTTTTTAAAATTGTGATTTGCGATTGAGTATGAAAATAATTTTTTTACGCTGGGGAGAATTTATAGTTTAGTAGAAATATTTAAAAAAAATTTATACGGCCCATTTTACAAAAAGTAAATTTTTTTTAGATTACGGCCGTATGTAATATATAATAATTATCTAGAGACCTATTTTGCTCCCCTTATATAAAGGTATCCATAAATTTTTTTTCTAAAGTAATAAAGAAATTTCTATAAATTACTGGGGTTAGAGCTATTTTTCATCGAGATAATTGAATTTAAATATTATCTCGTAAAAAATAAATCAAATAAATTATTTTAAAATATATATATATAAATTACAATTGCGCCTTGTGCAATTACAATTATAAATTTTATGTTATCCACTAATGCCGCTACTAATAACAGGGTATCCCCTACAGAGTCTAAAAAAAATATAAAAAGTAATAGCAATAATTTAAACAAATGTTTTTTTTTTTACAGGTGCATTGACGCAATCCCAGTTCCCAGTGTTTACAATATACGCCCAGAAGAGCTGTTTGGCGGTTAAACCTTGTGAGCGTGCATGGTGCATCGACAGAGTCCAAGGTCATCGGCTGCAAGGTCACACTAAAAGAAGTACCAGTGCGTCGTCACGTCAGCACTGCCTTGAGTTGTGTCTGGGCGAGCGGGACTTTTTGTGCCGGTGAGTAATCATTTGCAATTAGTTGTCTTTTCTCAGTACATTCAGTACTTAGACTTTATTGTAAGTCCATCTTATATATTTATATATAAGTTAGAGTATCTGAAGAAACGCGTAGTTGATATCGAGATAAAAAATTTTAAAGAAATTGTTAAGATTTTATTTTAACGATTGGAAATCTCGGTTGGTAAAAAAAAATTTTAAGAACGAGCTGAAGAATAAGTAAAAAATATTTAAAATGTATAGTACTGTGATATGAATTTTTAAATCGTATAATCGAATAGTAAGAGAAGTTTCGATTTGCCGGGTTATATTCGGTGGAATATTCCAATGGAGCACGTACTTTGGCATTGAGATAAGATTTACGAGTGTCGATATAGCGAAACACGAGTCGAATCTCGAATTATCATGACTCGGTCTCAACTTGGTCTATCTTTATTCCTGTTTAAAGTTATTTCTATCTTACCGTTACCGCGAAATACGTTCGCGATGTTGTGCTGATGTGTAAGAGTATAAGTCAAAAACCTGAATGTACATTTATATTTGTATGGCACTAAGATATGTCACGGGCTCACGGGTTTACGGGTCTAAGATGTCTAGCGAGTAGCAAAAGGTCACGGGTCTAGTCGGTCATGACGACCTACATCATTTCAATGCTGTTTCGAGTCGCTCCAGGCTCGAGATACATTTCCGACTGGTTATTACTTTTGATTGATAGATACGTAGAGTTGAGAGGAATCATGTCTTTATTTTTTATAGAGTTAAATTTATTATTTTTGGGACTGGGACAAAATCGTTGAAGATAGGAATATATTTATCGAGACTTACTTCTATAATTTATTCGTCGGGAACTTGGAATTTAATTTACGGCTAAACTATTGAGTTTAGTTAAAAAGTTGTGAGAGATTTTTTTGTAGAGCATTAAATTTACTGTAAAAAAGTATTCAACCATCTTAACGAATCTTTAATAATTAATCGAGTATCATAATTCCAAACTTTAAATTCAAAATTACAGATAAAAAATTTTGATCTTCTTTTGAAAATTGTGACCAAATAGTCAGACACGATCAAATTATCTCATATCTTATAGATTCAGAACATAATTCTCTACAAATAAAGTCCTTACAAATTGCTTCCAACTCAAACCATTAAGCTGCAATGATTCGAAGCTTTAAAATTACCCAATTCACAAATAGAGAAAAGAAAAGTAAGCAAAAATCAGCGACAGTTCGGGCGTCCCATCGATCTATCAGTAACAATGTAATGCATTACGTAACAATGAGTGCATGGGAGCATGAAAGTCGGTGTTGAGCGTGTAACAGGAGCCAGCGATTCTTCGTATCCTCGGCCTCTAACTTGACTACTCTGCAGATATACAGTACGAACTATACACAACTCTTAAGGATTGCGCCGACCAACGATCGCATTAACATTCTATGGGAACGGTATTTCTTCCATGCAAGGTGGCCGGCCGACAAGCCTCTCGCTCTTTCTACCCAGTCTTATTCTCCAGTTCTACAGCACTACACTCTCCACTACTACCACCATCACCATCATCATCATCATCATCATCATCGTCCTATACACTCTATCCTCATGTTCATCCAGGCTTAGCTTTTGCGTTAACCGTTTTTCCACAAAGCGCACAAGAGCGCTCGTTATAGATGTACATCTACTATACGAGATGCTTCAAGTGATCATACGCCCCACAACTTACCCATCTATACCTTTTTTTTTAAATCTTTTATTATAACCGCAAACATGCATCCAAGACACAGACACACTCACGCAGACATTTATACACTTACTGGGAACATCAAAAGCTTATTTGAAAGCTCAATCAATTTTAAAAAGAAAAATAATAAAAAAAAAAAGAAACATAATAAATTCCATTAGCAGGATGAAGGATTTGATGTAAAATCTAAACAAAATATTTATCGGAATAAAAAGTTGGGTATTTAAATGGAATGAATTAGTATCCGTCGGATGAATAAAGCAGAGTGAATGATAGCCAGTAGGAAATATAAAATAAGTTGGAGGATTGGATTGAATAGGATTGAATTGAGTGAGGGATTGAGGAGTGATGGATTGATGATTGCTACACACACGGTGTGTCGTGATGACGGTATAACTTAGACTGGCATTTATCGATGTCCTTACCAACTACTACAACCACTGTTGTTCCAACCCAGAACATAGGAGTTAGGACATAGAACAGAGGACAGAGGACAGAGGACAGAGGACACAGAACTTAAGACACAGGTTAGCAAGCTCATCACTGTGGGAAATCGAGTGTTGCGGAAAGTAGGAAGTAGAGGCTGAGAATGACCCCGAGACCTAAGACTCTCAGGTACACGAACTGTTTATTCCGAGGGTTGTCAACGGAGTTTGTTAGCTCGTAATGAGTTTATTGTTTGGAGTTTTATTGTTATTAAGCCGGCGAACCGGGATTAATTACAAAGCGTTATAATAAGATCGCGGTTTAATGAGCAAGGCATCAATGAAGAGGTAAGCTCTGATCAGGTTCGACCGTGAGATAGAGCTCGCGTCTTGCTGTGTGAGGGTTTGAGATACGTGTGAAGCCAGGCGCGAGATCAGCCAAGGCAATAAGCCAACAAAGCCCTTCTAACTGGCAATAAGAGCAACAAGAGGGAAAGCAAGAACGAGAGAGAGAAAGAGAGAGAGCTAAAGTGAAGATAATAAGAACAAGAATCAAGTTGATTCAAGTTGGTACGGTGAATCCATCTTTAAAATGGCTCGCCGCAAACCTCTTTGCTAGCCAAGTTAGAAACATGTTGCTATTTTAATCACGATACCGAGATTCTCATTATTTTACTACTTACATTAGTTGGTGGTTTTCTGGTCCCTTCCTTCCCTTACCTGCATTATATGCATTAACATTATCCGAGTCATCTATAACTTGAATAGCTTGTTACATGCAGATACAGGGGACGAGATAGGTCGGAAATAACCGAGAGCTTCCCGGAATAAAAAGGACAATGTGAAAATTTTCTTAAAGCAATCTCGAGACTGCTCTACGCGTTCATCAATCCTGACCCTCGTATTTCAAGCAGCTCCTTTGGAACCCTGGCTCGAGGATTCTCGGTGATGGTAGTGGTGAGAGTGAGGATAAGAGGGGTAAGGGTGCGCAGAGATAGTCGCAGTCGTCCAAATGGGGTTACTTGTTCCTTGTTCGGTTTACTTTTTCCGGTCTCTCGTACACTCTAGGGCACTCTGAGGCACTTACCATTAAGAGCACTGTCCGCGACAACGGCACATCCAATTATAAGTACGAAATTCATTGTTCCTGGTACTCTACAGTACTTAGACTCTTGGTTCTACGATGCTATTCTCACTCCCTGTTCACTCTCTGTTCAACCCCCGGCTGGTTACTGGCATTACTGCCTGAAACCTTACAGTCGCATTGGACGGCTTGAATCGGTGCCAGCTATTTTAACCCCGGGAATTTGTCATGAAAACGCTCACGGCGCCAAAAATTCTATGATTACTGCTATATAACATTCTTGGGGTTTAAAGCTAAGTATTTTGTCCATAAGTGCACGCTATCATTTTCGTATAGACGTGCGATATTTTTATATTTCTGTATATATATATAAAAATAATGTACGGTGTGTTTATACTATAAGCCGCGCTGAGAAACATCAACAGAGGAATTTAAAACGTTGCCGAGGGAAAAGGTTTTGAGGTTGTAGATTATCGTCCTTCGGAGTAGTGCGTAAACGATTTAAGTATTTTAACCAGCCCGTACTTGAGGGTTAAGTAAAGATGCAAAAGAAAGAGTGAAAAGATTTCAGTCAGGAGTAACAAGACTAAGACCAATATCAACAACCAGACTGAGGAAGAGGAACAAGAAAAAGAAGCAAAACATAGGACGGCGTCCTCGCGGTTTATATCAGATCCCGTGATGAACGTACGTGACTCAACTTTGTTTCAAAGCCACTGAGAAGGGCACTATTTGCATTATTCCCCCTTATGCCGAGTAAAACTATCCTCAGGTTGGTTTACAGGCTGCACATACGCTCGGCTGGTTGGCGAGCCAAAGCGCAAGAACGACCACGCTAAATTACCATGGTTCAGCGATATCGCTACGAACCAGAGATCCTAAGTAGGTGCAGCTTGTAACACACACTCGCGATTCAAACCAACGGCACGTAAGACCGATCACCGTACCAAGGCATCAACCCGCAATACTATTTCTCCAGCTACTGATTATTTATCCGCTTCTACGCTTGTTAATTCTTGTTCAGAATTACTGTTTTCTTAAGATCAAGACCAAGATCAAAGAGAAGGAGACTACTGAGGAAGCTCTTTATTTATTTCGGCAAAATTTCTTCTCAATTAATGCGTCTCTTCTCTATCCTGTATCCTGCATCCGCTTTATAACTATTAAATTATTTTATTGCTGGAACCGCAAGCGTATTCTCCAGCAACGCAGTAGAAGTAGCTAGTGGTCGCGTGCAATGCGCCCGCACACAATGCTTATAAGGGATTGCTTCTGAGGATCGGGAGTAATGCTCAGGGGGGAATACTGGTTTAAGAATAAGAATGAAGAATATTATGAATCGTGGTTAATTTCGCGAGGTCTATAACCTATTACATTATTTTCATTGTCTCATGGTTTCAATGCTTTTGTGGCTAAACTATTCAAGATACGTTATTTGTCATAACTAATTTTCGATAAAATTTAATTGTCTACATAAAAGGTCTTGATAATTTTTATCATAACTGCAATAAAATCCTAAACCAGTTCAGAAAACGGTACCAGTTATAATGGAGGCAGCACCAGCTGGCAGGTTACTATACAAACTGAAGGACAGATGAATCCTCAAGCGTCTAATAGTTAAAGGTAACATGTACGGGCAATTAGGCCAGATGAGACAACATGAACTTCCACGTATTGCATTAAAGAGTTGATGTGACTGCTGAATCTGGATTTGTATGTTGTGTATGCCGACTAAAACAAAGCTTAAAGTTATACAAGAACGTAGCTCACACCCGCGACATCATTACGAGCTGGGATATCGAATCAACGAGTCTAATCCGGGTTCTTTTGCTCTTATCTTAAACAAGTCTTTATATAGAGTCTGCTAAGTGTTGAATCTAGCAACTATCTATTTATATATATGCTTAGCCATTTCACAGTATTAACACCCACGCTTTATAACTTGTGCTTACACTTACTAGTCGCATACAAACAAACTTTATGCCTGTAGTCTACGAGATTCTGAGATCTCTCTACATGACAAGTTTCTTCTCGAGTTTACTGTCTATTCGAAAGATAAATAATGATAAACGTATAGTTTATTTGGTTTAAATGTCGAGCGAATAACACTAGATTCAGATACTAGACACTAGAGACTACAGACTACAGACTAGAGACGACATTGTAGACAATGATTCATGAATAGTGTCGCTTATTGTTGATAGAGAGTAAGCTTGCCACTCGCGAATTGTTCCGAGATTATTGTCATGATTATGGTTATTATTATCACGAGAATAGAGGACAATATGCAGTGGCATGAAGGCTATTTGGTCTATGGCATGCATACCTCGCGAGGACAATAATCGCGCGGAGATGGACTTGAGCTGACCACTGGATTTAGGGTAAGTGCTGTGGCCCGAGCTACAGAGCTGCAGAGCTACAGAGCTAAAAGCGGAAAATTAAAATGCTCTTTCCGAGCTAGAATTAAATCCAAGAGCTAATGTACACTTTTTAGGGAGAGTTGTTGCTAAAAGGTTTTTTAATGTCAAGTTTCGGAATTCTGGATGAGATTTTGGAGATGGAAAAATATTTTTTTGATTATTTTGTTTTAAGAAATTTAATTCTTTATAAAAAACATATATGATATTTTTTTCGTCATTTTAATAGTGGAGCCAGAATTATAATTTAAAGTAATAAGTGTGTAAGGTGACGGGAATGTTGATTGAAAATTATCGTTTTAATCAAAATTTATGTGATAAATTAAAAATATTTAAAATAAAATAATGAAAGCATAATAAATCCCTTTATATCAGAAAATAGATTTTTACTCTCGGGCTGAGCGATTTTAAAACAAAAAATCCCATTAACACACTTTCCTTTGTTCTCGAAACTCAACATTTTCCTCCTCCATCTTTTGTAGCTCTGAATGTAACATAAAAGCTAAAGAAATAAAGGGTGAAAAGGTATTAAGATTTCACAGTCAGCGTGAAAAAAATGTGAAAGGGAAAAAAAATATATATATTTTAGAATATTTGAATATTTCAAGAGCGGCAAGTGCAAGTTGGGTTAACGAACGAGCATCACGAGTGGAGCCAGAGCCATATTGAGATAAAGCAGTACCGCGGAAAGGTGGTTGCAAAAAGCCCAGCCTGGTCTGTAGAATAAAAAAAAAAAAAAAAAATTTATCCCATGCACGAAAGGGAATATGCTTTCGCGCGAATTAGCTCTCAGAACTCTACCACTGTTATGTAGAACCAGCATTACTGCCCACTAAAATAACCAGTAATGTAAAACCGGGATGTAAATCCACTCGAACTCGCGATTTATTTTTTAGGTTACGCGTATTTGAATAGCGGTCATTGCCCAGGAAAAAAGTTTAAGACTAGTACCAGTAAAGTATAGTACCAGACAAGAGTCCAGGAAAATGCTAAGGAAAGCTAAAATGAATAGGGCGAAAGAGTTTGCCAACTCGTTGAACGAAAAACTTAGTCCTAAGAATATTTCGCTATAGCGACTACCGACTGCTCTATGCAAGAATGTCATTGGGTACCTGGATTTAAAAGTTTCTGATTCGTTTGCTCCTTCGTTTCACCCATTACTACAAACTGTATTGCTTTAACCTACTTCTGGACTAAACTATGTTCAAATGCAGTTACTATTTTTAAATTAAAGAAATTAATTATACTTGATTACTTTATTGCGCTCGAAATTATAGTTAAAATTTGTATTTACTTGTAATATAAATTAGAGGCAAACTAGTCAATTTACTGTACTAATGAGGATATTTTTTATAGAAAAATTTAATTTCTGACAAAATTATTTGTTATAATATTTGCCCTATCTCCAATATTTAACTCAAAATTTTAAATTAAAAATTTTTTCCTTCACAGTCTTAATATACTTTTTTTAGAGTTCATTAATTATTTGTAATTAAAATTGAAATGAAACTAGTGATTTTGTGGAAAAAATTATTAATACCTCTTTTGGGTAATATAAAATTTTTTGCGGAAAAAGGTCTTTTTTTTTACTTAAAACCCATAATTTAAATTTAAGACTGTATTTTAGAAGTGGGGAATTTATGAGTAAAAATTATTCACACATCTCATGAAATTTTGATAAACTCATACAGAAATAGTAAAGCGGCCATTTTGTCGCTTTTAGTAAATTTAAAAAAAAATTGAGAGCATGTTATAACCAGAGGACATAAATTCGAATCTATAAATTCATTAAAGGATATTTTTATTCGTAAAAATAAATGGAATAGCTGAAATGAATGAATAGTAAAGTAAAATGGTAATAGATTATACTTGAGAAATTTAAACAGGCGCCACTTCATCCATGAACAAGTACTATGTCACCAAAAATCTCTAGTATTTAGCGGGCAGACTGCCAAGTTAGTCGTGAAATTAAGCGCTAAGTTAAGTACAGATAAAAATAATATATTTTTAAGACTACCGACTGTTTGTCACTCACTTTTCGAAACTAATTTTATTTAAAAAATTTTTTATTTTTTTTTAATTGCAAAAAAATGCCTTCTGACAGTCAGACTGGAAGGGGGATTTCTTTAAAGACGTTCTAAAAAATTTTGTAAATTCATAATTAATAAATTTCTGAATAATGACGCAGCAGTGAGATTGAAAATTTTAACAGCGAAAAACTAATTTTCGCGAAAAATCATGAAAATTTCAAACAATCGTAACTTCTATACTAATCAACCGATTTAGTCCTTCTTCAAACTTGATCAAGATAATCGCCTACAAAACAAATCTAGAAAATTTCATTAAGATCCGATAAGAATTGTGAGCGCTATGCTGACGAAAAGACCGGTTGTATTACATATATATATACATTTTCGAACCGATGGTATTTTGGGGACCTACTTGACTAGTTATGATAGATTATGACAAAATCCATTGAAAAGTCCACCATGAGGACTAATGTAATAGCTAGATTTTCATAAAATTACATAACAATAAATTAAATAAATGGATTGCTGCTACTTGATTAATTTTATCAAGTTTCGTTATTTTAACTTATTTGATACTTGGACATAAAAAACTAATACAAATTCTTTATTAAGTTCTTGGATTGTCTTGCTGATGAAGTCAAAATATAATTGACAAAACGTCCAAATAATTATTGATTTAATTCTTTTACTCAACTTTGTCCAAATTCCTAAGATTAGTAATTATTGCATACCTCGAACGTGAAGCGGAAAGGTAGTGCTCTATTGTCACCAAATCAAAAAATCGTGATCTGCTCACTTTAAATCACTTCCACCAGCTTCATATTGCACTTATATAATAAAAAAAAGACACCAATAGCAAGAGGAGATTTCGGTTAAAACTCCTGACATAGTTGTAAGATTATTTGTTTTGATTATTATTAAAAGAAATTTAATTGAAAAAAATTTTACTTGGACGTCAGTTGGTCTGTATGGATGTAAACAAGATATCTTCCAAAAAACTCGATTTATCATTTTGATTTTTCTTTTACTAGCTTTCGATTTTAACCTTTAGGAACTCTTTCGAATTTTACTATTGTAAACCGTTCCGTTCATTAATATTTAAATAAAAATCCAAATCTGATGGTCTCAATTCATAACAAATCCCCGATTTTTTATCCACAATATATATTTATTTATCAGTTAGCGACAAAATCTATGAGCGACATCCACCAGAGAATTTGAATTAAATTAAAAATTAAATGTAATTAAGGTGATTTTTTTTTTTATTTTTTGCTATTAGTTATTTAACTATTTTTCTCAGTAGGTAAATAAGAATTGTCTGTATCGTAAACTGTCAAAAACTATTTCATGTTGATTAAACAGATAAAACTTTTTTTTCTCTTTAAAAGAAATACGTGGTTCAGTATACAATTAATAAAAGTAAATTTACTACTGAAAATAATGCATGATCGTTGGAGGTGTGCACTTTTGGATTTTCCAAATGCTTTTAGTAATGGCTAGATTTCTATGGACTCTACCTAAAAAAAAAATTTTAATCCCTACATATTACACATAAAAAAACGGTTTTCTTGGTGCAATAAATTTTTTGCATTATGAATTAAAAACAAAAATTTTTTTAGCCGAAAAGGGCGAGAAAATTTCCGATTTTAATTTATAATGCAAAAATTTTCATGAAGCATAAAAAATTCTTGCATCAAGAAATTATTTCTTTCTGTGTATATGAACTCTGTTTTATTAATCTATCATGCCAGGATTTCGAAGCCTCTATATAGGTTACCTGCGGTTATTCTCACCCGACCGTTTCAATCATATACGTATATAATATATTGACTAGTTTTTTATACCAGCAGTGTATTAGCATTTAAGTTTGTGTATAATAAGGATGTAACATTACCTGGCAAAGTTGACAGCTTGTTTGAACGACGTTTAAATATAATTTATCATTTTGTAAAATGAAATATATCACTTACCTGAAACATAAAAGAAAAAATAAATGATATTAATAAATAATTATTATCATCAATAGATATATATATATAAAATAATATTTATCCTTGGTCATAAATCCTGTTTTATTAATATAAATACAGAAATAGATTCAGCAAACCGTTGCAAACATTGCGTGACGAATATTCTGGTCTTATTAGAAAATAAACTGTATAATAAAGATAGATAATGACCCATTACGTCCGATACCGTATAGATATATATACGTTCATAGATTTGTTTAGTTGTTATTTATTATTTTCTTAAAAGTTGTGATAAATATTTTTGTAAACAAGAGCAAAGAAATTTAAATAGAGAAAAATGATGGAGGAAAAAGTTGTAGGAAATTTTGTCGTCAATAAAAAAGATACTAATTATTTTTCAGTAAAATCGATAGTTTAGTTATAATTTTAATTAATGAATTAGTGGGAAGAAATTTGAGGGCTATTTTTTATAGAAATTTATGAGCTTAATATTTGAAATCGGGTAAAAATTATGATAAACAATTTTGTAGGAAATTGAATTCTTTATGAAAAATTTTGTGATTCACACGCCGGTTATTTGGACACTCGACAGTTTCGCTGATCGATTTTAAAATTAAACTATCGATAGTATTGTCAAATATGTCCACTTGACACTTTCAATTTGATAAATATGGAAATAAAATTTGTTTTTTTATTAAAAATGTGTCTGTTTGATGCATTGGTTGAGGTTGTCCGATGTAAAAATGAGTATCAATACGTTATGGGTTTGAAGTAGCTGAGAAAATAAAATAAAGGACCAAGAAAATAGAGTATAAAGGAATGAGCTGAGGAGAGCTGAGTTGAGTCAAGTTGAATCGAGTCGGGAGCTGTGGGGAGTAGGCGACTAGGGAATCAGACGCGTTTTTCATTTATTTTCCGATCGAACGCTCGACATATGTATTTTCCGAAGGATATTTTCCGCTAGGACGAAACTTTGTACTACGCCGGCGGTGGTGCACGGGGTTAAAGTCTTGGCTGGAGAATCTAACGGGGACCACGGGGACAGAGTAAAAAAAATAATAATAACAATATATATATAAAACAAAGAAAATATGAGGAAATATGTAAGCAATATTTTTATGTTTTTGTGGTTTTCCTCAGTAGTAAAACAATTCCTTTGAGAACACCTTATTTAATGTTGTTGTTTTTCTTTTTATTCTTTTTCCGTTGGTTTTATTATTTTTTCAATTGTTTTTAAATTTGTCTTTGATGCAATTACAGTTCAGCCAAAATTGTCATTGTAAAATATTTTCTAAGGTAAAAATAAGTAAAACGGAAATTTAAAAAAAATTTTAAGATAAAATGGATAGAATAAAAAAATTAAGTTGGGGGTAAAATGGACAGGGTAGAAAAATTGATTTATAGGGGTAAAATTTAGAGTAAATAAGTTTTTTATATGATCAGAGTAATTCAAAAATAAATAAATTAATTAATAAATGATATGTAAATATGAAATAAACAGAAATATAAGTTAGGTAAATGTCGAGATGTAAAATATAGGATGTATCGTAGACTAGAGTCTACTAGACCATTAAAACAACCCATTAGAAAGCCAAACATGAGATAACGAACATTAGCCACACAGCAGCTACCACATTAGCTACACAAACGACACGGAAATCTGTTTCACGATGTACTTACACCAACAACAAATAAAAGACCCTTTTTTTGTTTTATTCAGATAACACTTCATTTTAATTCATGAACTGAATTTAAATAATTTTTACAAGTTTATGAAATATTAATAGAAAAAAATAAAGTTACTTGAAATATCACTTTGACAAATATCCAAATTACTGACTTGGCATTTGCACTTATGTGTCATAAAAGCTAAGTAGCTCATTTAATTATTCAACTAATTGCGCAAATATTTATTTTCTACTTCAATTGTACTTGGAGTTACGCCATCATTACTCGAGTTATTATTTTATTATTTAATTCAAACTTTTGTTTATTTATTAATTACTTAAAGAAAAAAAAACCATTCGGCGACCGAATTAGAAGTGAATTTCTCGTTATTCATGTATTAGTTTTCGAACTTTCCAGTAAAAATGAACTAAAAAACAGATTTTTTCATTATTCTGTATGAATTTCGAAGCCATAAAAGGTATTAAAAAAATTCATCAAAAAATCCACCATGAGCACAATTGCAATAGCCAGATTTCTAAGAAATCTACTAGAAAAAAAAAATAAAAAAATTTTTACCTCGATCTCACAGTTTTTAAAAAAAATTCATAAGAAGCATTATTAGGTGCCGTTCATTAAACATGTCACGCAAAATGTTACCTTTTTAGACTTCCTCCCTCTTTGTCACGCTATGCCAAGTTTACTGCGATCCCCCTACTAATATTGCGTCACAAATGATAGACCCCCTCCCATTATGAAATAGAATTTAAAAAAAAACCGAGAGAAAAATTTGCAACATTGTTTGATGAGCCGCGAACATCACGTTTCTTCAGACACCTCGACCCCCCTTGTCGCAGTAAGCGACACCCCCTCTTCCCCCATAAGCGCGAACGTCTTTTATGAACGCTCAGAGAGGAAAGTACGGCGGGCCCAGACTTGGCCCAAGTATGTAGAACCTTGGGCCGAGCTTGTAAGCCAGCCTTGGTAGAAGTCTGGAATGATAACACAGGGCCAGTCCTGATTGCTAGACCTGGCCCATGCTTGGTTGCCAGTCCGGGCTCAGGCTTCGTTGCCAGATCTGGCCCATACATCGAAGAAACAAATAAATTTAATTAAAACAAATTTGATTATTATTAACCTCGTAGTTACCAAGCTCGGGTAATCATTGTAACGGCCAAGGCTAGGTTACCCAGTCCTGGCCCAAGGCTAGGTTGCCATTGAATGGTCAAGGCTAGGTTACCCAGTCTTGGCCCAAGCCCGGGTAATCATTGTAACGGCCAGGACTGAGAACCCAATCTTGAGCCAAGCATGGGCCAATATAGGTGTGCCAAAGTTAGGTTACCCAGTGCTGGGCCAAGTAGGGCCTCGTCGTTCAACTCTGGCAGCTCCTGCATGGGCGATCAATTACTGAAAATTTAATTCTCTAGAATTTTATCTCAACACAGTTTTATCGTAGCCTTGATAGTTTACCAAAAATTTAAATTAAAATATTAGTATATTTTTTAACCCGTCACAAAATTCCAATTTAATTTTTTTTCATAATAATAAAAAAGAAAAATATCTCGTATAAATTGAAGCATTTTTTTTTATCAATTTATAATTTATCAAAGAGATTTTTCCGTTAAATTAAAAATTCTCTACAGCGTAAATAATATTAAAAATTAATTTTAATTTACGCTTTTACTTGTTTTAAAATAAATATTATCAAAAATATATTAAATACTGCGAGAAATTTTTAATCAAATAAACGTAACGTTGTAATTAATAAAAAATTTATCGGGATTACATTTATTATTTATTGCCGGCAAATAAATTTTAATATATTCCACCAGTGGATTATTGATTGAAAAACGAATAATATATATATATATATATATATATATATATATATATATATATATATATATATATATATATTTTTTTTTCTTTCTTTAAATTACAATAATGAAAACATATTTTGATATTAAAAATAAAAAAAGTCGAGTATGTATATTTGAAAAAAAAAGACAAAAAAAAATATATATATGGAAGGTTGTATGGGTTTTGTTGTTAATTTAAACCCGTCTCGACCTAGGAAGGTACTGGGGCGTTGATACAGACTCTGAAAAAGCCGGATCTCTGAGCCGTACGCGTTCGGCATTGCCGGATTTTGGTGGTTTACAGTGTTACGTGCTACGGTTAACAGAAAAGGCCGAAGAGGATTTTAATCCTTTGATCCAAAACCAACTGTTATATATACATATATTTATATACAGATTATTTTAAACTTTTAAATATTTCACCTCTCGTGATGAATTTTTTTTCATTTAAAAAAAAAAAAAGGATTTTGGTGTCCATTCGATGCCAGTCAACTTTTTTTTTATAAAAAAACATTTTCATTTTATCTTTGATTACGAGTAAAGCAGTAGACTTATTACATAAATGACCTCATACTTTTTGATAGAGAATTCTCTATAAAAAAAATTTAAATTTTCTGTAACTGAAATTTTAAATTAAAATGAATTTACATGAAAAGTGATAGAGATCTTTTATAGGAAATAAAATTTTGAAAAATTTTGTTAATGAAAATTTTTCGCCGTATCTTTGATTGCTGAGCCAAAAAAGTACTTATAGATAAAGATATAGTTTGCGTTAACAGATACTTGGATACTACAAGGACCGCATATACCACGGAAATGTAAATCGAGGGACATTTAACCAAACAGTATGGTCTGTTGGGAAGCATTGAACACTAGACACTAGACAC
Organism: Microplitis mediator; assembly: GCF_029852145.1. NCBI lineage: Eukaryota > Metazoa > Arthropoda > Insecta > Hymenoptera > Braconidae > Microplitis > Microplitis mediator. The sequence continues at coordinate 10,272,264 of NC_079969.1, read as the reverse complement.
TAGGTACTGTACCATCGGTTTGGATACCAGATGTATGGATGGGATACGAACACTACAGAGTGCTAGTGGTTCAAGGGGCACCAAGTCCAACCTGACTTAATGGCTATTCTCTTGATGCAATTTGTCTTGCTGCCCTAAATGTCCACTTTGGTCTCCGGACTCTGGACTCTAGACTCTAGATTCTGGATTACGTGATTTCCTAAATCGTTAGTTAAACACTAATTTTATTATTTTTAGTCTTCTAACCCAAAAAAAAATCTTTGACGTCATTTGAAAAAAAAAAAAATCACCCAACTCACTTATAAAAAATTTTAAGCCGCAGTAACAATTCAGAGAATTTGATAAATAAATAATAAAAAAAAATTTTTTAATTTCTTAATTAAAAATTAAAAGTTCTAATTAATCTATTAGGGATACGATAAAAATGTATTAGAACAAAATTGTAGAGGATTAAATTGTCTATAAAAAAGTGTATGATCACTTTCGACGTAAGCCCGATAGTTATCAGAATAAAGAGGTTGCCGTGCGGAAAAAAAAAAAAAAAAAAATGTGAGACTATAATTTTCAAATAATTCCATTAGCTGGAAGTAGATGACAAAGAGGATAAATAAAAGTAAGCAAGAAGCTAAGTTGGCTATTAATTTGCATCGAGGCGCTAAGTATAGTGTGCAAAATAGTTGGTTAGCTGCTTCAGCCCGAGTGTTTACAGCATAGTCAGTGAGTGAGCCTGGTGGTATGCGGATTGTATCTTGGGGTCCAGTAATGGGACGAGCATCCGGTCTAATAAATTCACCGCTGGCACTCATCCTACTCCCTTAAAACTTTTATTATATTTTATTATTATTATCATGATTCTCTCTTATCATTCTGCGATCGCGAATCTAGCAAGATATTTAATCGAGAAGCATCCAAGCAAATTTTGAGCGATGAATGCCAAACTATAGTGTACGACAATGACAACAAGTAAGAGTAGACTGGAACCAGGATGAGAGTTTTAGCTAGAGCTGGAACTGGGGTTGGAGCTTGAGTATGATTGTAAGGGAGGCTGGAACGTAATAAGGAAAGTTTAAGCGCGGTCGACTCACTGTCCTCGGCGTGCCAGTGATGTCGTCGGGTTTTTGCTGACAAACGTTAATTGCGTTCCACTTGAGCGCGTGGATTCGTCGAAAAAGAGTTGAGGGAGTTTTACTCAACTCAACTCAGCTCAACTCACTCACTCACTGGTAGGTGGTAAGAAGAGACGGAATTGGAGACGAAGATGGAGATGGAGCTATGGATCCTTGTGGAAAATTCATGGAAAAAGCTCTGCTCTGTAAAATTTAATTAGCGAACCTGGGATCTATATACGTACATTGTTGGATAGAAGTGCTTTTCATAGTTATCGTATTCATGTTCTGTAGAAATACCGACCAAATACCTCGGATTTCAATCTGACAGATTTTAATCTGTTAAGTTTTAAGGGTTATTAAAATTGTTATTAATATTATATGATAATGCTGGTGTGAAATCGTGCTTTATTACTAGTTTAATTAGATACATATATCTATACCAAAAATATACATATTTTGAATTAATATGACTTTATTATAATAATAAAATTCAAATAATTTTTAAATAAAAATTCTGGATAAAGTATTGGAGATAAGAAAAAATTTATCAGAAACAAATTTATAGGAAATTAAATTTTCTAAAAAAAGGTCTTCGTGTATTTTTACATTAACTCAATAATTCAGACCCCGGGAAGTAAAAAAGATAAATCTGAACTGTAATAAAAATTTAATAACCAAAAGTATATCATATAAAAAAAATAATTTAGCTCATAAATTTATTCATCACTAAGTGTATGATTTTATTTAAATAAAATAAAAAAGTTGAAATAAATGTATTCTGGTATATTTACAATATCACCGAGTTTTATAAATTCAATGTAGATACATAAAACACTTGTAAATATTTATGAGAAAATAATGGGTGGGATAATATCGTCGAATATGTCGGATCGACCGCAAATAACCTGTAAATAGATGGGATACTGATGCCGGTACCAATATCGACACACACACACTCTGATACTCTAACACACTCGCGTAGGGAAATATCGAGATACAGAATACGTGAGAATGTGTGCTGTTATAAAGGGCATACGTTGGGACTGGATACTGCGGGTGTGTTGGCCACGATGTAATTATACGATAAAGTTAATGTACGGTTGTCAGGGTAACCGGCGCTATAGTACCAGCTATAGATATGTAGCCTGTCTTTAGCTTCTGGTGGATGTTTAAGGTCTTGGTTTGCTGCAAGACTAGACTAGACTAGACTAGACTAGAGAAGAGAAGAGAAGAGCAAACCAACGGAGATGTGTAACAGGTGCCAGTAAGTTTGTGAACACGATGTCATGTGTGCTATACCTTGGATTGGTTTCTAGTTCGGGAGGCAAACCTTAAAGTTAAAACCTAAAAGCTTAAATCTGTAGGTGAAGCAGAAGCTAAAGCTAAAAGCTCTCGCTAAGAGCTGGCTCGCGTCTCGTTGAGACGATAAGAACACATTTATCTTTAAATTTATCTAACCAAACGCTGGAGGTCGAAGGACATTGGTGTAAATAATTGATTAGAGTTTATCGCGATCACTTAATTTCCTGAGGTGAATGATAAATAAAATAAAATATTTACAAGATCTCCGGGGAGTGTAAATGTAAATAATAAAAATTGAATAGTAAAATAGTTTGTTAATTTAGTTAGATAGTTAATCTTTTAGTAACGGTAGCTGATTGGAAATTAATTACTTGTATCGTGTAATCTGCATATGCAAATTGCTGAGCGGTTGAGAGCTCAGAGTATAAAGACTGGGTACGGGGGAGGACCAAAGCTTACGAGATGTCTCGAACGTGACAAGGTGGTAGGCTAAAATTATTTGACGATTTATTATTGTTATTAAGGTTATACTGAGTAAAAATATCTTGACAGGGTATGAATATTAATTTGTGTATTATGAATATATACGATGTATTATGGATAAATAAATATATAGATAAATTAATTTGGTCAAGATACGAGAGTATAAAGAATAATTTCTTACGCAATTTATTTTATTATTTTTATCGGCTTTGAACTAACAAAAATTATAAATTCAAATAATCATATAATAAAGAGGAGATGAAAAGTATATGAGCCTCTTTTCCGAACGCTGAATTGGCTAAAGACAGTATAAAAATAGGGAAAGGGGGCGCAAAACGGGGTACCCCCAAAATTTTATAAAAAAAATTTTTATTTTTCAAATGTTTTTTAAACACTCTAAAATCACTTTTGAAAATATAATTGAGCATTATTTTGAATTTTTTTTTGTTAAACTTTTTCAAAAATCGATTGTCAGTCGAAAACTATTAATGACTTTTGTTTTCTGATAAAAACTATTAAAAAATTGTAAAATATAATTTTTCTTCATGTAAATTACTTACAAAAAAATTTAACAATCAAATTCATTTAAAATCCAGAAATTTTTTTTTTACCTTCTGAGTCCTCGAAAACTTGTTATTTCCTCAAGTACTCCGTTTTGCCTCTCCCTCCCCTATATATAATTTACAGAACAATACACTAAAAAAATCGGGAGTAAATTCAAAGGGATTACGGATTTTATTTCAATCCGCATTCACTCCGAATTGAAGTTTCGATATTAAAATAAACTCCCCTTCGGAGTTAAATTTCACTCCAAGGGGATTAAATAAATGAACAGTCATCCGCATTCAGTGAGGATTTATTCTGTGTTCACTCCGAAAATTTTTTACAGTGTATATATATGTAAATAAATAAATATATAAAAAGCGACATACGCACGAAACATGAGCTCTAGTCTTTTAATAATTTACGAGTTAATTTTTTCGATGTATATTATCTACGGATTGTTAAAGATGCAATTGACGATAATAAACACGTAATAAAAGTTTAAAAGGTATTAATTTGGTGTGACATTGACTAAGTATAAAGAGGAAGTGGTGGTCAGTTAAGAAGCAAGCACACGAGTCCTGAGCTGCATCTTTTCTTCTTTTTATACTTTTTCTTCTTCTTCTTCTACTTGTTCTTATGTGTGTATTTTTTTCTGTTTTTATTTTTCTTATTCATGAATGCTAGAATGTGCTGTTAGTGCTGGTGCCAGGGCTGCTGATGGTAGTGCTGGTGGTGTTGGTGATGGTGTGCAGCACGGTAGCGCATGAGAGAAGCGATAAAGTTGTATCTATCTCCCTGTTATCTTTGTCGTAATTCCTGGGAGTCGTGTCGCGCGACGGCATGCGAGAATGGGTACGGTCAGTATATATATTTTAATGGTCACATTTCTGCGCGCAACCAGAGTTCTAGGACTCACTCACTCACTCACTCACTCATTCTCTTGCTCTATCTTTCTCTTGGTCTCTTACCTCAACAACCACTTCACTTTACCTCCGCGACTCAGGTCTTGGTCTTGGGTATTGGTCTTGATGTTAGTTTACTAACACCAACTGATCTTGGGTACACTAACATTAATACTAACTAAACGATGTACCAAGTTTTCTCGCGGTTCAAGTGTTTTGATTATACACTTCGTCAAGTTTATTTTATACATATATACACATACTATTTAATTTATTGTAATTACATTATAATAAAATAAATATTTAGAATCCATTTAATTCAATTTATAGTTTATAAAATAAATAAATTTTTGAATATTTATATAATTTTTTTGTTACAAAAAAAAATAAATATATATATGTATGTTTAATAAATTGAATTTAAACCATTAATAAAAAATTTTTTATTCGCTTGTCAACATTATTGTCCGGACAACTGACGTCCATCAAACATCGGCGTACACGATAAATGACCATTAAAATGTAGTATTCTCCTGTCATTTATTTTTAATGTCACAATATTTCACGTGATAAATTTTACATTTATTGACACCCATTTTAATTAACTTACTGAAAAATAAATAAATTACCATCGGTAATCAAATCTATTGTAAATGTCAATTAAATTTAAGCCAACAAGCTCACTTATTTAAAGAAAATAAATATATATAGATAAAATATTAATTAATATTTAAAAATAATAAATATGTAAAATATTTAAAAATTTTACGATCGAACGATAATTGGCAATTTGCAAATGGATTGGGGCAAATAACCAATGAATAATTAAAGTTTGTGTATTACTGGCATTTCTTTAAACCCATAGCTCTAGTTCTACCTCTGGCTCTACCTCTATCTCTACCTCTGGCTCTACCTCTATCTCTACCTCTACCTTTCCCTCTGCCTACAAATACAAGGGATTTACTACCACAAGTACAATCTACAACTCTACTAAACTCTTACTCAAGTTGAGGGGAAATAAAAGTAGGATACAACTCTTCGCTCGGTGATTCCTCTCTCAGTAGATATCAGGGACAACAGTTTTTCCCTCATAGTTTCCCTCTTATAACTTAGTATAAATCTCAAGGGAAATTTTAACCGTACTAGCAGATGTTAAAAGACCAACTTGGACTCTGTGACTTTTATTGTTTTTCTTTTATCTCTTTATAGTTACTTTTTATATATAGATTTTTTTTATCATTAAATCAACTTAAAACCAATTTAATTCAATAAAGTTTTAAAAAAAATCCAACTCCAATAAACAAGTTATTCATTTTTATTTCATGTCGGCTTAAAAATTCAATTTCAATTTCTGAGATAAATTTTCATTTTTTTAATTAATCGAATTTGAAATTAAAAATCGGGTACGACGATCCTCCTAAACCGCTAATTATTTTTTGTGGTTCCAGAGCATCGAGTAAATTTTTTTTTTTTTTATTTATCTCGAACAAAAATTTATCGAAATTTTGATATCAAAAATTTGCTGATTTTTTACGGCAAATTATTGAGCGGATCCGCCGTATGTCGGTCTACTTTAAATCGAGAATCATAAAATTTAAATATTTATTTTCAATTAAAACATCGGAGATATCAAAGTTCAACTTATCGATTTAAAAAATTCAATCTTTAATTGAACATTAAATCAATAAAAAATTTTGAATTAGTTTAATAATGTATTTCTTTTAAAAATTTAAAAAATTTAATTATCCTTCAAGTTAAATACACTGTAAAAAATTTGCGGAGTGGATGACTTTTTATTTATTTACTCCCCTTCAAAGGAACTTTACTCCGAAGGGAAGTTTCGGAAAATATTAATTTAAAAAAAATTACTAATACATAGTGAGCTTAAGTGTTTGATATTTTGACATTTATATCGAGTACGGGAATAATTACGAGCTCCCTTTCCATATACTGACGCGAAATTATTAAAAAAAATTATAAGCAGCTGATAATAAAACTTTCACGAATATAAGTCTACTGAGTCACAAACTGTCGTATGACTTGCATCAATTATATCACGAGATAACATTTTATATTGTACCGAAATATAAAACATTTCCATAAAAACTCTGTCACTATAAATATTCAATAATTTAATATTTTCACTACACACAAAAAAAAAATTCTCGACTGAAGGTAAATATTCTTGATTCAAGAAAATTTTTTTGGAGACCTAAATTTTCTCAGATAAAGTAGAAATCTTCTCCAACCAAGACGAATTCTCTTGGCTCAAGAAAATCTTGACTTGATTCCCGAAAACGTTTGTCTTCAAAAATATTTTCTTGACTCAAGATATCTGTTTTTTCTGTGTATGTATTATATATATGAAATTATAATTTAGTGAGTTACTAAAACATTTTATAAATTAAAAACATAATATTTTAAATTTAATTATTAATATTTAAATTAATTATTTATTGAAATAATTATGTATCTAATTAACAGCTGTTCCTATTAAAACTCCGGACCGGAGTGAATGCAGATTGAAATAAAAATCCGCGACACTCCGAAATCACTCCGCCTATGAAAAATTCCCTATTCGCGCCTTATGCGGAGCGATTTTTTTAAACTCCGGAACTCCAAGGAGTGAATTCGGATAAAAATAAAATCCGTATTCACTCCCGATTTTTTACAGGGTATCAAATTAATAATGCCATAATTTTTACTTATTTATTACTCAAGAAAATATACATTTTATTTTTTTCATTGTAAAATTCCACATTATAAAATAAGAATACAAAAAATGTATATTTAAGTAAACGCCTATTTCCTAAGAAACATAAGTTTTAAACCAATAGTATTTAATCTGTTGTACTAAAGTTATTACCCGCATTGTACGTGAATACATTCGTTGTTTATCAGTCACACAAGTTTATAAAGTTTATTGCGTCTGAGTGGATGATACACTCACTCTACCCTCTATATTACTACTAACACAGACTTTGATATAATATATACATCCAATATATACATATATGTATTTATTTATACTTGTACGTCGCACAAGAAACTTGTTTCAATGATAAATTAACATTAAGATTGATTACCCGAGAGGAAGTACACGATATCGTGAATATATATATTGTATTTTATATCAATGGCATTAAATAATTAAATTGAACAGAGACTGCACACGTAAGGAGTAAGGATGAATAGTAAAGATCAAAGTTCTCGTCGGATATAACGAAAAAATTATTACGTGATTTGCTTGAGTATATCGAGATGCTGTATTATAATCTAGGAAGTTGCACCACTCTGTTAGTGGGATTTCTCTCGATAGCCATGATCGATTTTTCTTATTCTTCAGCACAAGAGCAAACTCTTTGCTGACTATTACTGAGAATATATATTTATATATATAAATATAAAGATCGTACATATCGTGAGTTGGCACGCGACGGAAAGAGAGAAAAATAATACCCGGAGATTTACACTCAACACGCGATCTAGAACCAACTTAACGACTATTCTCATATTTTTTATTAATTCAACACATTCCAGATAAATAAACTAAATTAATTAATTTTTTTAATTCCAGCTCTGCAAATTATGCAAACGCAACAAAAGTATGCGAGTTATCAGACATGGACCGTCTGACTATTGCCGGGTCAAGTGCATTCCAAACTTCAAAAGGATTTGATTACTTGGAGAATCACTGCGTTGATGAACCAGTTAAACTTTGTGAATTCAAGAAACTTACTGGTCGCATACTGAAAACAGTTGATTCTGTTCATCAAGACATTGCTACTTCTGATGAATGCCGCGAATTGTGTCTCAATTCACCCTTCCGGTGCCATTCTTACGATTATGGTGACACTGGTGACATGGTATGCCGACTGAGTCATCATGCACGTGCAACACTCTCTGATATCCAGGTAAAAATATTATATAATATAATATAAAAATTCAGCGGCTTATATCTGGACGCTATTAAATTTAAACTAATTGTAGGAACCATATCTTGATGTACCGGAAGCCTCAACGTACGAACTGAGCTCATGCTACAACGTGACAATAGACTGCAGAGCTGGTGACATGGTGGCACGGATCCAAACAAGCAAACTCTTCAACGGCAAGGTTTACGCAAAGGGCTCGCCAAACTCGTGCGTCAAGGACATTAAAGGAGCACTTGAATTCGAGTTGCGTATGGCGTACGACGATCTCGAGTGCAATGTCAGATCACAGGGACTTGGTCGTTATCTAAATGACGTTGTGATCCAGCATCACGATACAATCGTGACCAGTTCGGACCTCGGATTGGCCGTCACCTGCCAGTACGATTTAACAAACAAAACGGTCTCCAACGAAGTCGACTTGGGTGTCCAAGGAGACATTACGCCAGCTCTATACGAAGAAGTTATAGTTGACTCACCCAATGTTGCGATGAAAATAACAGATCGTAATGGCAATGACGGTATGCCCTCAGCTGAAGTTGGCGATCCCCTGGCACTTAAGTTCGAGATACTCGATCCAAATAGCCCCTATGAAATATTTGTCCGCGAGCTCGTCGCCATGGACGGGGTTGACTCCAGCGAAATTGTCCTTATCGATGCTAATGGATGCCCAACAGACCACGTTATCATGGGACCCCTCTATAAGGCCACCACCAACGGCAAGGTCAGTTGCTTTATTTTCTTACCAATTATTTTATCATAACTATCATCATATAACCTGTACCTGTACCAGTACCAGTACCAGTACCTCATTCTTTGTCTATCCATCTGCATATTTATCTCACATCCAAGGTAATATTACACTTATTATCGGCGCATGCTCCTCGTAAATGATGACAGTCAACAACTTGTCCAATCCGACAATCATTCTCTGACTATTATTATTATTATTATTGTTAATCGTTACTTCATCCTGGATGATCCAACCAGTCCACCAATCATTCACCGCTCTTAACTGCGCCATTTAAATTTATATGCCTTCAACGATTTATACCCGGCTTATATATTATTATTCACTGATTCTCTGCAAATTCTTTTTTAATTAAAGTCATAAATTTTTTACCAGAATATTTCAATAAACAAATCGCCAGATTTATTTTTTAAAAAAATATTTTAGTTTTACTTCGGAATTTAAATTATTTAGAAAGTCGGGTAAAATGTACCGCGTAAATATTATAATAATTTAAGGTAAAATGGACCGTATAAATACAAACTTTTAAAAGATGATAATTTTGAGCACTCGAGGCAAAATGGACCGTAATAATGAAATAATCCAATGTGTCCGTATTAGTATCGTCTATTAATTTATTATCTTTTTGTGTTAAATTTTATAGCCCGACAGAAATATAAACGGTAGGAAACGGCAGTGAAATGAAAGCGGTAGCCTTTCATCAGTTGGAATACCAAAATGACAAAGTATGCGCTTGGGAGTGGGAGGAAAAAGAGGGAGAAGAGAGATAGGGGGTGTATAGAGACAATCAAAAGCGGACAAAGAGTTAAACAAAGCAAATACACGGTCATAGATAGAGAGGAGAGACAAATAAAGGGTATTTTGCAGAACGATAAAATGTTATGCGTGGTAACGAGAACAGGAAGAAACATATGCAGCTTGACATCGATAAAATACGCGTTAGTGTAAAGGTTACCGCGTTGTGGCCGTTAAAAATAACGAGGCAAGTTGTTTTTATTAGCGGATACTTTAGAAAAAACGAGTTTACTTTTCGTTTGGTAGTTTGAAAGCTAGATAAATATTTCGGGGTACTCTTAGATGCCAGAGTTATCTTGGATTCACCAAACATTTAACAAATATAAATATAAATAAACAAAATAATGGTTATATATTACGAGTAGGAGCTCTATTTTCGAGTTTCCACTCAACTCAAGTCCAAAACCTACGTGGGTATGTCCGTCACGTAACAGACGCTAAAGCTGGGCAATACGTATAAAGAAAAGGGAACCAGATGAAAACGTCAAATTAAATTGCAATCATTTTTCAAACTAAAAGGCCCGAATAAAAAAAATAAATATTCTTTTTGCCCATTTCGTAGTTCAATTTTTAACAAAAAGTTTTTTGAGGAAAAGACAGATTCTCTATCTCGATAGAAAATCGTTAATTTGTGGGAATTAAATTAATCGGTAATTTATACGTGGGATAGGTTTTTAACATGAGTAATATAATCTCGTTGAAAGCTTCGATAAAATTTTCACCGACATTATAATCCACCCAGGAATCGGTTCAAGATGATTGATTGCCTTGCACATGTCTCCAGCGACCATTCATCACCGGGTTCGATATGCGCCCTTAGTTTATGTTTAATTTCCTACTGTTATTTATTTATACGCTCCATTTTGCTTCACTTGATATTTTTATTCCTATTTTTTTTATAAATATATATTATGCATAAATATATAAAGAAAAACGATCTATTTTACCCCATCCTTCAATAAACCCGAATTTTATTTTAATTATCATATTTTTCTCTCTAAAAATATTGAAATTCATTTGAAAAAAATTTTTTCAATGACCCATTTTACCCGATTTAAATGAAATAAATTATATTTTTCAGATTCTACTGTCACACTTTGATGCCTTCAAATTCCCCAGCTCTGAAGTGGTTCAATTCCGTGCATTAGTAACTCCCTGCATGCCGAGCTGCGAACCAGTCCAGTGCGACCAAGAAGAGTCAACCGGAGAGTTGCGGTCAGTAATAAGCTACGGGCGACGACGCAGACGTCGGTCAACCAGCTCATCCTCAGCCCAACGTGAAGATTTGCTGCTCGTCCAATCAATCCAGATAACCGATAAATTTGGTTTCGAACGAGACGGCAAGTCGTCGGCCGGTAACCTTACGTCAACTCAATCACGCGATACTATTTTTGTCGAGTCCCAAGACATGACTGGCGTCAATGGACTCTGTATTAACATGGCGGAAGCGATAATAGCCGGTACCGTATTCATAATAGCCCAGATAGTTGTTATCGCCGCGTGGACATTCACCTGGCAGCGGCGCAAGCAAATTCTTAAGCACCAAGAGGCCCTCTCAGTATCTGTATCAGTACCCGGTTTACATAGCGGCATACCCAGCCGTACTGACAGTCTCTGCAAGCTCTACGACGCCGGTTATTCACGCAGATTTTAATCTTTTAATCTAATCTCATCGCCACAGTTCATATTCATTTATAATTTTTAATTTTTCGTGTTCTTTTTTACTTTTTCTATCCTCATATCACTAGAAGAAGTAAGAGATTCCACAAAATCCGATTTTTATTGCTGCTCATCGCTCTTTGAGCAGCAATTTAAACTGGACGAATATCAAAAAGCGGACCCACGGTGGAAAAAAAAATAAATAGAACATGAATTAAAATTTTTAGCGTAAGTCAATCGGCATTTAAATGCCGATTTTTTTACTTAAAAATTTTATTTCATGCCAACTATTTTATTTACTAATTCTAAGTATACAAGCTGCCTTGGTTTGACATTTTTTTTTTACCACGAGTCGATTCAGGTTGAGCCGGATCATCTGACCCTAGACGAACCGCTTGACCTGATCCCACTCAAAGACACTTTTTTTTTATTTTATTTTTAAACCAAGGAGATTTTCGCGGTCATTTTTACCGATCATAATCACGAAGTCATGAGACTCGCTTACGTATTTTCTTTTTTTTTTTTATTAGCGCGCTAGTCTCTGATTTCATAAAACTTATTTTTTTTCTTTAATTAGTCAATTAAATGAAATAAGTAAGAGGATCTAACGTTTGATAAAAAATAAAATTACTTGAATAAGAAAACAGACAAAATTTTAATTTATTATTATAATAATAATAATAATAATAATAATAATAATAATAATAATAATAATAATAATAATAATGGCAATAGTCTTTGAGTCCTCAGACAGAGGCTGGAAGGTGGATCGTTAATATTATTTTTATTTAGTCTAATTGACGGTAAAAAATGTGAATTGTTTAAAAAAAAAAAAATAATGATAATAATAATAATAATAATAATAACGAGAAAAATAAATGAAAGTCATTTATATAAAACTCCTTAGTACGTGTGGCGATAGTACTTTAGGTAAGATTTACGCGCGATAAACGTTTCCATAGTTCTTCTTGGGCGCTCTAACTCAGATGTCTTTATTCGGCGAGTTCTTTAGTATTAGCGAGAGAAAAGTAGGAGAAACGGGCCATTACCCGTCCGAAAACTATGAGAATCTCTCGGTTACTCACGAGTGTGTAGGTGTGGGTTCTGCGCTCTCGGTGAAATCAATTGTCTTGGCAACGTTGATGTGTGACGGGAACAAACTTTTATATAAAGCTTTTTGTATTATTTCGTTAAATTTCTTACTCGCGAAACAAAAACAGAAAATATATATAATTATTTTGACTTGTGAAAACACATGATGAATTAATGGATTAAATTTTTTTTTTATTTAAAAGTAAATTAATTTATATGAGTGTACGAATAATTCAAACTTTCGAATTATTTGTACATTTTTTAATTTAAAAAAAAATTTTAATTAATAGTAAAATGTTGTAAAAATTTTTTTTCTGAATTACAAGTTGGATCAAAATTTTGTATTCAAATTTCGAACAGAATATTCTAATTCTAATCGAATAATTTGAAATCAGACAAATGATTGAAATTAATTCGAACATTATTTGCACACTCTTATTTACTTTATAAAACAAATAAAAAAAAATAGTTTAATTTAAATATTAATGAAGGAATTAAAATCTCGTGTATAAAATAAAATATTTAATTAGACAAGACACAAATTAAGAGATTATGTAAATGTAAAATGTGTGGATATATACATATATATACCCAATGAAAACGATGACGAGCCTTTTCGATTGTATTCACAAGAGGAATACGAGGAAGGTTAGCAATGGAAGTGGAGTTAAATTGGTGAGAGGTTTACTACTGTCGGAGTATGAGTACAAGTAGAGTAGAGACATTGTGTAAGATATATATAGATATATAGATATATATACTTTCGAGGAGCAAGTGTAAAGAGGGAAGCGGAGGATAAAGCGTGAGAGGAGCTCGGTAGGGTTGTTAAAGGGATGGGGTAGTGCCGGAAGGTTAATTGCCTCTCGTGGCATCTCGCGGGTTCTAAGCTCGGGACGTACAGCCGTCTCTCGGGGTCGCTCGTTCGGATTACGACAAGGGCCACGGGACAACGCCTTCTCACCCTCAGTACCTCTGCCTCAACCTCAGCCTACCTTGCGCCTATACTCCCTTCTATAACAACCACATCTATATATATATATATAGATAGACATTTACATAGACTACCTAGCGTCCTACTATTGCTACTATTACTACTACTGGTTCGTTCTGTGGTTATGTAACCCCAGATCTACGGGCGCCTTAAGCCCGCTCTGCAAATTCCCACTTGAATTCAAGCTTCTCTATAACTTTATTTGTTTATTTTATTTAATCAGCTTATTTTTTTATTGCCATATTTTTAAATTTCGTGTATTTATTAAATTTATTAAATTTTGATTTTTGATTTTTGATAAAACTAATTTTAAATCGATTTTTAAATAACTAGGAATTGAAAAAAAAATCATTTTTTTAAATAAAAATAATTATTTAAATGAAATCATTATAAATGCAAATGAAATGTACATTGATAATCAAAATTAATATATATATATATATATTGTAAATGAAATGTAAACGTAAATTTTAGTAAATACCTCGAGGCAGCCTTAAAACTCATCGTGTCAATTCAATTTAATTGAGAAACTTTTAAAATTAAAATATACATTCGTCAAGACAAATAACGCTATATAGCAGTCTATATATATATATATAAAGATAAGATTATACGGTCGTCTGGCACTTGGATTATCGTTTGGGTGAGGCACTCGGTGCGGTTGTTTGCCTTGTCGATCGTATGAATTACTCACTCATCCCTTCTCACCCTCTTTCTCCTCATTCTCCTGGCTCTACTCTTAAAGCTCTGCTCTTGCTTTCCTCACTCATCTCTTTTACCTTTACTCTACGTTGCTACCCAACTACGACTTGTGCATACACCAGTGCACACAAATGCTAATTAATAAAAGCAACCTTCAAAGATCCGTATTATAAGGACTAAGAATAATATTACCCGCTAAAAAAATAACTGAACATTTTTTATCGCCACCAACATACGCAGGAAATAAATATTAATGTAAAAAAAAAAAAAATTTTTAATATAAAACCGACGTAAAAACCATCTTATTAGAGTTAATCTCGGATTTTAACTTGTGCCTCCCTTTTAAGCCGCTTCTCTAATATTTCTATCATCATTATTATTATTATTATTATTATTATTATTTTTAATTATTTTTATTATTATTGTTATTATTATTGATATTAATACGATTCAAGTCAAGTGGCTCAGCATTACATTTTTTTATAATCAACATTACTAGATCTAAGTACTTTAGCATTATCATTATTATTAAATATAATTATTATTATTATTGTAATTATATAGAAGCTGAAGTGTATAAGCTGCTTTTTGGTGCGTGGGTAGAAAGTCAATTATTATCCACTTTGCAAAATTCATTTTATTGTTTTTTTTTTTAATTTGACAATTTTTCATTAAAATCTCAAAATTAAAAGAAAAAAAAAATTAATATTTTAATAATCTGATATTTTTTATGCATCAATTAACTTTAGTAATTAAAAAAAAAATGAAAAATTTAATTTTATGTCAAATTACTTATATCAAAAACTTGAAAAAAAAATTCTATTAAGAATAAAAAAAAAAAAAAAGTAAAGAAACGGTTTTCTACGCGAATTGGAAAAGACAGAAAGATTGAAAAATAAAATAGTAAAAAAAATTTAATAAAAACAAAAATAATAAAAAAGGTAACATTGGAATTCTGTCTGTTCTCTCGCACCATCTTATAGCTGAGAGCATTTCAGAGTATAACAAAAAAAGCACTTTCCATCGAGTTAATTGAATCGCCGTCTTAACCTGGCGCCCAACCTACGCCAGATTTTCTATAACTCAATGGAAACTGTCTTGAGCGACTAAAATTATAAAATACAAAGCGACAAACAATTTCATTTATATTATTTTATATATTATAAATATAATGATACACATCTTTATCTCAACTATAGATATAAGCGATATCATTCAAATTAATTGTTTATTTTTACTTTTTTTTCTTCAATATCTGCCGGAGAGTTTTAATGAACCTTCAGATTAATTTAAATAAATTGATATTAATATTGGGCTCGAGGACGATTTACGCGGCAATTAAATTACTTATTTTTTTTTTTTAATTTACATTGTCTCCAGTCACTTGTCCTCGAGCCTGAGGTGCGCCTAAAAATATGTTACTAATTATTTTAACAAATTTTCTCTGTACTTTGACTTTACTAAATAACTAAAATAATTAATAACAATAACGATAAATATAAAACATTAAATCAAGAGTCACGTACAGAGTTAATTTGAATTGTGATTGGTATCGCACCAAAATTGCTTATTTATTATAATTAATATCAGTTGCGCATGGAGCTTACGCAAATGCTCTCTATTTGTAAGATCCACCGTGTAAGGTCCGCTTAAGACAATTAAATGTCACAATTAAAATAATAAAAAATATGAATAATTAAAAAGTAATTAATAATTAATGAAATATGTAATAATGAATTGCAAGATTATTTCTTGTGGCTGAATATGCAACGCCGAATTTTCTACGCTCTTTTTTTTTATGACTGAGTTTTACTCTTGTACGCTAAACATTATCGGTACCAGTGTACATAGATTGTGTGGTAAAGAGATAAATAAACTCATTTTTATAACTAATATGTCTTTTTTATTAAATGGCACCTTATTTTTATTTTCAGGTTTCATTAAAAAAAAAAAAAAATTAGCCGGGATTCGAACCGGCAACTTTGGGATCAATATTAATTTTTCAAAAATGTGATATTTTGGAAACTATTAGACCGATTTAGATAAACTAAAATTTATATTGTTCAGTATTTAATTCTTCAAGATCCCAAGTGACTAGTAACTCAAAATGGGGTAAAATAGGCCGTGATAAAATAAAAAAAAAAAAAGAGGCTATTAAAAATGAGAATCTTAGGTTAATTTAAATATAAATTTATCCTAAATGGCTTTGAAATCTAATCTTATAACAAAAATCTGACATAATGCTTGTTCACCCTCAAAAATAAAAATTTATCTTAACGCGAGTAATAAAAAAGTGATTAAAAAAAAAAAGTAAATCATCGTACTTAAATCGAGATTACTTTCTCGGTGGCCATATTACCCCTGCCCTTTATATATATTTGATAGTAAAGGCACTTTGAGAGTGCTGATCGCGCTGCAGATAATGCCGCAATTCAAATTCTCGTCACGATTCAACGGGTGAACTAAGTTTCCTGAGAAGAGGAAAGAACGCTTTGGCTCGGACCTTGCTGTTGGTGTGGGTGCTTCGCTATAGGACTTCGATCACGTTAAAAAAAAATCTACTTATTTTTATGCCACGAGGGTACTGGACTTGCGACCCCGCCTCTTTATCGCGACTTTACTCGCCATTTTTCATTCACATTAAATTTAACGACTAACATGCAGTTGATTGTGTATTGTGTAAAAAATATTTAAATTACCCGCGTTATTCAATTGTCGGTTTTCGTGGACCCGCGTAATTGAATTTGTCAATTAATCTTGTCCATGACAGTCGTGATTAAGAAAGCAACTTATACGCATATTAAATAATAATAATAATAATAATAATGACAACATTAACAATAACAACGATAAGAGTACAGGAGTAGCTTCTGGGTTCGGGCTTTGGTAAGCAGACTTGTTAGTTACTGTTGCTGCAAGAGGGTAATTAAGCCGAAACTTCATATTATTAAAGCCCTTCGTTAGTCTCCGTACCACGTAGACTAATTGGCGCCCAATGTATAT
Organism: Microplitis mediator; assembly: GCF_029852145.1. Lineage (NCBI taxonomy): Eukaryota > Metazoa > Arthropoda > Insecta > Hymenoptera > Braconidae > Microplitis > Microplitis mediator. Next base: position 10,254,997 of record NC_079969.1, on the reverse strand, counting down.
TATATATACGTACCTATACATGTATATATAAGCGCGATACAAGTTTAGAAATTTTTACGGATTGTTTTGTTTATCGGCATTATAAACTTGCCGTACTCTACTCGATCGGAATAGTAAATAATGTTTTATGAACAACTATGACTCCTTGTCTTTGAATTTTATGCCGGCACAATCATTTTTTTGAAGTTTTCGAAATTCAGTTGGTAGCTACAAAAAACTAATGCACCGATAACTTTGCTGTTGTTGGAAACAACTCTAACAATATAAATGTTTTTTGTTTATTATAAAGTCATCTAGTACAAAAAACCCGAAAATTCTAGAAAAAAATATGTAATTTGTTTGTAATCGGCGTCGGGCAGATACGGGCAAATGTGGGCACATGTTACTCTACATATATTTTTCGGGATGTGGCCCGTAGATTTTCTCCTATGGAATCTTATACGAAAATTCTAAAAAAAAATCAAAACGGGATCTGTCCATCAATATGTATCAATCAAAAAATGTTTTATCCAAACAACCAATCACATGTAAGGTAATCTCACCATTGCGCTTAGACAAAACAGTTTGTGAATGAACCATGGAGAATAGGAGACCTCTACACACTCTCTTAAAGTGAACCAGTGAAATTCCACTGATTCAACCTGTGAAATTCACTGGTTTAACCAGTGACTAAAAGTTCACTGGTTGAACCAGTGAATTTCACTGGTTGAATCAGTGAACGTCGCGCTCACTGGTTTCAACCAGTGAACTAAAAATATGTCTGCGCGCGGGTACAGCAGCATTCCCCGGGAAAAAATGATTTTGCCTAATTATATATAATTATATATAAGACCTTATATATAATTAGATCTAAAAATTGGCCAGGTCTAATTATATATAATTATATATAGGTTATATATGTAAGCTACTCGTTCCTGAATATCGAGCCTTTTGCTCGATAGGTATCTTGAGGCCTGTAGCCTCTGATGTCAGGAGCTACCCCCAGCCTGTGACAAGGCTCACCCCCACTAGAGAAGGGCGAGATGGACATTGAGGCTGACGAAGAAGAGGCATTCCGACGGGGCCCTCCGAGAGGACCCAACGTGACGTCATCTAGCTACTCTGTCCCTTTCCCTTATTATATTACTTATTATTAACTGTCCATATTATACGATTAGTTGTCGGGTTCAATAATGTTTAACTGTTAAATAAATATCTGGTTCTATCTACTAGCAAGTGAAATATATTAAAGTGTCCTTCTTACATATCAGAAGTGGGATTGGAAATCCGTGTGCCAGCATAAAGTGCAGTGTGGTTACAATAAGTTAATAATAAAGTAGTTATTTTACAGAAAATATAATTAGATCACATCCACGGAAAGTTCAATTCGTTATGGTGAGTGCCATTCCGTGGCACAATGGATCCTGTGTACTACGATGGGAAGCAGCGATTAGTCAACAAATAAGTTCAAATTACATCTGAATACATCCTCGCAATATGTGCAACTCCTGCAAGTACAGAAGTTATGACGGGAATAGCCATGATTATTATTGACGAGTACATCATCTGAATCTTCACATCATCACGAAAGCAGCAGCAGGGATTGATGAAAATTGTTGAACTCATCGCTAAAGTAAACTGTATACAGACAGTACAATGACTACATAAATGTAGTGTATCATTGAACAGAAGTTCAGTGTCAAGAGCTGGTGAAACTATTATTGCTCAGGTTGCAATGGGACACCGAGTGTCATTGGGTTTGTTAACTTCACGAGCTTGGTAATGTAGAAAAATATATCTTATTAATGACTTGCATGTTGAGTTAGTGTACTGGGACAGATTATCAAAAACGCAGTAATGTAATATTTGCTAGATATCTAAGTAACGCGTATTACAAAATCGGGAGAATAGTTATACAATTTGTATTATTGTTAAAATAAATAAATGTCAACGAAAATAAATGAAGTACAACGTTGAAACCGAAGAAAATAATAAACGAATAGAAAAATACATAACCGACCTTCATAAGACATGCCCAGGTATCTAAACGGCCAGGTAGTAAGCCGAGACGTACTGTAACCATAATCGGTGTTGCCGCATTAACATAATTAGATCGGTAGAAATCACAAACATAAGTTTATTAAATATAAATCATCAGTAAGCTTTAACGCGTTGACTCTTCAATATTTAAAAATGAGATGATCAATCATTTCTGAAAATACGAATTCAGTAATATAATCAAATACATTCAGTCAGAATTTATGTATGCGTTATCAATATGAATTTTACAGTAATAAACCTAAGTTACAAACACATTGGTTATTAAAGAATTTCTGAAAATAGTAGGCTTGAGGTAAGCAAAATATGTTGAGAACAATATACAGAAGTTGAAGGTTGAGATCGGGTTTAGTAGTAATATAACAACCCAAAAATGTTAAACTGCACATGTTTAGTATTTGAATTCTTATTGACGCTAGTCGTTTTAAGATTCTGGTAAAAGCTTGTCCTTAAATTCTGCGTTGAAACTAAATGTCACTATTAAAGTAACGAGTAA